>NC_135736.1:10637500-10867500 GCF_041903045.1 Epinephelus lanceolatus | reverse complement strand
GGTGGGGCAGCCCACTGAAGCTCTCCTGCCCGGTGCAGCTGCCCACTCCTGTCCCCTCTCTCTCCCACTCTGCCCCCTCAGTCTTCTGCTCCCCCTATGGCATGGCAGTGCAGATACCAGGGCAGGAGCAGAATATACAAATACTAGGAGTCATAGGTATGTTTGTTTTAAATGGGGATTAATGCTGAGTTTTTTTCTGAAATCATTTGTACTATATATCTTTAGTATAAAAGAATCCATGTAGAGTACAGTGTGAATCTTATAAATCAACTCAGTGTGAAATTCGGAGCAAATGAGTTGTCTGGACACAGTTCCAACATGGAGGAGGCTGAGCTGGCAGCTAGAATGGTGCCACCTCCATAAACAACACTTAACAATGACAAAAGTGCTGACAGAGCCAGTGGGCAAAACTGAAGGGTGGGCACTAAGCTTCAGTAATGATATTAGCCGTAACCACCATATGACCACAGTGCAAAGCAGCAGTTATTATCTAGCCGGGGGGATACAAACATGAACACCGTGGCTGGACCGGTTTACCACAACAAACCACAGACAAGCTCAGATTACAGAGGGAGCGTGACTTCATTCTCTGCTCAGGACGCCTTCACTTCAGTGTTTCTTTAAATAGCAAATAGTGGTTTGCTGTGTTAATGCTCTGAATGTCACATATAGGACCTTTTAATTAATTTGTTCATAATATATTTTGTATTTGGAAATCCAAGTTAAGCTGAACAATACTTAAAATCTAGATTTAAATCAGACGAGGGACAGTGTAGAGTTAACATTCTGCTGTTATCAGTTTCTACACTGGTACATTGTAATTTTTTGTGAGATTTATAACGGTATCTTTTAACGCTGTGTATTTAGATTCAGAGTATTTAAATGTGACTATGATGATGCCAACAAAATGAGGGAATATGTAAAGGGTCATTATCTATCGCAGTATATTCCCACCAGAATTATATTCCTGGCAACACGGAGAGGGCTTTGAAACAGCACTTAGATCTTTATCATGGAAAAAAAACATGAAGGGTCAGCAATTTCCTAAGACATTTTAAAGACATTTCCTGGAAAGAAATAAAGTGTGTAATCTGACACTATGTGTACTGAAGCTCTGAGGCTGTTATTTAGTTACTGATGAGTTAATAGATTAGTTAATTGTGTTGAATAGGTGTGTTAATTTGTTGTGGTTTTCCAGAGGTTTTTCAGGATCGTTTGTTTGTGTCTTTATTTACACATATAAAACAATTAAAAGGATACAGTGCATAACATAACAACATAAACAAAGGAAGGACATTCTTCAAAAAAGCACCCAGTTTAATTACTTTTGGTTTATCTGATCGCAATAACAAAATTAATTTAAACATACACGGTTTATATAATACTTTGGCAAACACATTTCTCTGTAAGTCATTAAACTTACATTCTGACATTCAAACAAAATATGATAGTCATCTCCCGCACAATTGTCATCACAGAGGTTGCAGATCCTCTGGTTTCTGTCCAGCCCTTTATATCTTCCAGTGACCTTATTAATTCTGGTGTTGTTTTCTCTAAAATTACAAATAACCTGTCTGTACTTTTTGGTTTTCATGCAACAAATACCTCTCCAGTTTAAACTCTTGTTTGATTTTGGCATATACAGTGGTGGAAAAAAGTTTTCGGACACCCTTAAAATTTTACACAATCTCAAATATTATCATGAAATATTTGTGGAAAAATCTTTTTTGTGTTTCAAAAGGTGTGGCTGCATTAGACAGATACAAACAAATACAAATTATATTTTTTTGTTTATTGTTTACAAGAAAAACTAACAAAACTAAATTCTTGACAGTTTCAATATGTCAGTTCTCAACATTGTCGGTATCAGAGTCAACAAATAACAGAGAATATGTTCAAAACTGAACAAAAAATAAATAAACCATCACATCATCAAATTAATATTTAGTAGTCCTGCCATTGGCACGTAGTAGAGCTCTAATCCTGGCTGGCATGTTCCCCACGAGCCTTTCACACTGTTGAGGGGTAATCTTGTCCCATTCTTCTTGAATTACTGCTTTTAATTCTTCTAAATTCTTTGGTTTATGCTTTGAAACAGACCTTTTGATAATCCACCACAGATTTTCAATGGGGCTCATGTCCGGGGATTAAGCTGGCCACTCTAAGACCTGGATACTGTGCTCCTGCAGCTAAGTTCTACTGGCCTTGGATGTGTGGCAAGGGGCATTATCTTGTTGAAACATCCAGTTTTTACCTCGACGGAACAGTGCACGCGCAGAAGGGAGCATGTGGGTTTCGAGAATGGTACAATACTTGGTAGAGTTCAATGTGCCATCACAGACAGTGAGATGACCAACACCAGCAGCACTCATGCATCCCCAAACCATGATACTGCCTCCACCATGCTTGACAGTAGGTACTGTACATGCTGGAGATAATGCTTCGTCTGGCCTTCTGCGTACGCTCACATTAGTAGGAGGAAGATAAAGCTGGAAACTGGACTCATCTGACCACAAAATCTTCTTCCAGTTCCTGGCTGTCCAGTTCTTGTGTGCCTGGGCCCAACGACGCCGGGCTAACCTCTGTCTCTCATTGATCAGGGGCTTCTTGATAGCCTTGTAGGACCTTAAGCCATGATCTAAAAGTCGGCCACGTACAGTGAACACTGGACACCAGTTTGGTTAGACCACTGCTGCTGAAGCTCCTGTGATGTCATTCGGCGGTTTTGCCTGCACATGCGGATCAGGATGCGGCCATTTCTTGCTGAAGAAACCCTTGGACGCCCAGATCTTGGTTTGTCTTCCAAGCTGTTGGTTCGTCTGTATTTCTGCAGAGTGTATCCAACTGCTGAAGGACTGCATCTGCACTTCCTGGCTATCTGGCGGCAGCTGTACCCTTCCTGGCTGAGAATCTTTATCTTCAGGCGTGTTTCCTGCGTTAGGTTCCTTGTTTTAGCCATTTTTGTGTCTGAAGAACTTTCAAATGTGCTGGCTTTATGTAGACACGAAGCTTGGCAACAAAAATTGTGTCTTTTAATAAAAAGAACGACTTTCATCACTGGTACCAAAATGACCCAATACTCAAAATTTCTTATGTATTTTTATGGAACCAATCAATTTTAAGTTTTTAATGGCTTTTTTAGGATTTATTTAGTATTTTGGCTGTGACTGTACTAAAAGAAATTGCACTTGAAGACCTAAGAATGATTCTTAATGCAATATTTCACAAATGCATGGGGTGTCCGAAAACTTTTTTCCACCACTGTACATCGCATGATGTCATACTTCTGAGCTCACTTTGCCACTTTTGTATAAACTGATCTTTTAGCCTCTATTCAACAGTTAGTTTTAACCAGCTTTTGTGTGTGTCAGAGGTGATAGAGGGTTTCTTTACCCTCTATCAGCCTCCCCCAGTAGACCATTATTCTCTTTTTAACTGCAATACAGAGTGGATGTCATCCTTACTTGTATTTAAAAGTGTCATTCTCTGGGCAGCATATTACAGGAAATAATTACAGCTATTTAATATACATTATTTGTATGCATCTATACACAAATGTACAGTACAATGTATAAAATATATATAAATATTTGACATTTTATGTTTTATTTATTCACTTAGTAGATACATTATATTGTCTGCAAGTTTTATTGAGTTGTTTACTAAACATTAAACTAAAATATAAACTATTTCCCTGTAATTAGTAGTATACAGTTCTTTCCAGAGCACCACCTAGGAAATTATGGACTGGTAAAACAAATTGTCACTGTTTTATTTCCTAACATGATCCTGATCCTTTAATTATTTATTTTGTTGGCCTGAAAATTGTGAAATTTAAACATCCTGAGTCTTAAAAAAAAAGGGTCTAAAAATGTGTTTTTCAACTGCATAATGTAAACTCTCTGAAATAGATAGGCTACCTCAGTGGTCTCTTCAACTCTGAATCAGGACCATTATCAACTGTATAAGACTGACTACAAAAACATGTGCAAACCTCTTCACAGTGAATGGAGGCTGGGCTCAGTTTGTATCCGAAGAGTGTGCGTACCGTGTCCCCTCCCATTCTGGGGAACTTGCCTTCTTCATCTCCTACGGTGCTCCTTGTATCACTAGCAGAGTAAGTTATTAAACTTGAATGGCTTACTGTGGTGGGCTGCTGGCTTGTACCAATAATAATTTTATGTTGGGCTTCTTTTCAGGATGGTTTTCACCTCCATTATATATCAGATGATCAGGAATACATTCTCTCCTGTCCAGCCAATCCTCAGTTCCCCTACGTCCCCTCTCCTCCTTCGTCACCAGTTGACCCTCAGATCCCCTCTGTCCCAGATCCTGCACCCACCTCCCCTCCTCCTCCCCCACCTCAACCTCCAACTCAGGAGCATATTGCTCAGGTTCCTAACTACCCCCACTACCCTTATCCTGGACTCCAGCACCCCCAGCTTCCCCAGGTCTACCCTCCTGGCCCACAACCTGCCCGCCCACCTCGACCCACTCCTGGCAGTCCTCCTGGGACCCAGCCCCAGCAGCCCCAGGGGTTCCTCTACCCCACAGGGCCTGGCAAGCTGCCCTCTTCTCCTGAAGAGCACCAAAAATACCCTTCCTCTCCTTACCAGCCTCCAGCACTGCTACAAGCTACATCCAACCCAGATCTTAACGTAGTGCAGGAAAGTTCTCTCTATCAAGTTCCTAAATTGCCTGTTGGCCCTTCACAACATGCATCTGGTGTCCATTACCCTTATGTGCCTTTCTACTACCCAGCTCCAACCTCTGCTACAAAAAGTACTACTACCACTACTATTTCTCCAGCTACCCACCCACCCAAACCTCCAGCAAATCCTTATTACTCTCAGTATTATTTTCAGATGCCTTACTATCCTGTACCAGCTGCAGCACCAGTGACTCAAGCACCTGCTCCTCTCCCTCCCAGCCCACCGTCACCTCCTCCCTCTCCACCAAAACAACCTATAGGTCCACAGTACATAGGTGGTCCATTTTATCCCCCTGCTTCTCACTATGAATGGCCCCTCCCTGGTCTTGGGGTGCAGCCTGCTTCCACTTCACTTCTTACTCATCGTGGTATTGCTCCATCTCCCTCTCCTCCACCTCCTACCACCACAACTACCACCAAGTCAGTGGTTCCCAAACAGCCTGACAGTCCCAGCCATCCCATTGGCCACGTTCATCCCCAAAGACCCATTTACTTCTCACCACCCACACCTCCACTGCCTGCCAAAAAGAAAGCTCAGGTTAGTCCTCACGAAACTCAGGAACTAGTGACTCCACAAGCCGCCTGCCCCCCATACGCTCACACCATTTGTAGCCACTACCTTCATCCCTATTACCACTATTATTCCTATTATCATCCTCTTTACCCGCCACACTACCCTCCACCTTACCCTCCTATGCCCCAGTATCCAGAGACTCAGCCACCAGTGACCCCCACAAAGCCTTCAACCACCACCACTACCACAACTCCTGCTACCACCGTTTCTACCACCACAGCTGGACCCACTCCACAGGTCCCCTATCTCCAGTGTCTGAAGGGGAAGATGGTTGTCTTTCTGCCTTTTGCTCACCCAGACTCCATCCAGGTCAGAGGTCAGTGTTTGTGTAAACATAAGAGCTCTTTGTGTTAGTAAGAAGTGTGGCTTTTCACGTTCTTCAAAGAGAGACAAATATCTAGCCTGGGAACCAGACAAATCTGTGAGCTCCGGTTTTGTTTGTTCTGGCAGATGTGTCTGGTTCCCCTCCCACTCAAACAGTTTTCAACCCAGCCAGATCTTGGGAAGGCCAATCACAACCATTTATCTAATGTGGGGCAGGTTTGTTCAGATGATTGACATAGCAGCATCACTGGTCTCCGCTCCGTCCAATGCAACTTGCCAGATCCACAAAATTCAGGCAAAGTTGTCAAACTAAGCAGCGCTGATCAAATATGAATCAGGACTCTGTTACTGCATTGCCTTTTACTTGCCTCAGATGTTTTCAGAAACATATTTTAATGTACTGTTTAGCTGTAGTTTGAGAACGTTGACCAGAGAGCCATTTTTCCTGCTTGAAAACAGTGTAGTGTGCATATACGTATTTTTATACATTTGTATTCTGTAATGAAGTGTAGAAACTGTTTTAATTCCTCCGGGTAAACTGTATTTTGTCTTTTAACAGACTTCTAATTGCAAACTCAGAACCTAGACGTTCTGATGATGACTATTTTACTTGTTGGTTCTTTTAATTTTACTTTATCCAAGCATCTTAAAGTAAAAGTGCATTAATGTTTAAACAGTATATTGTTGCCAGTCCCAGATGAAGAACAATACTGATATCCACAATATGGTAATTGTCTCAGAGACACACCATCAGTGTACCTAGATCTATTTTTACTTCTAAAATTGAAGAGTATTGATTCTTTTAATGATATCGAAGATCAAACAATCCTTGTTTCTAACATCAGACCAAATGAAGACATGGCTGTTTGTCTCCGCTGTATCTCCACTGTGTGGGTACATGCTGCAGATGGCTGAGGGCTCTGGGGTAATTCTTCACTCTCCTCTGCCTGCCTGCCACAGCCAACAACGGGTGAGAACTTCAATAATGCCTCGTCACTGCCTGCAAATGTGTCATCTTTATGTAATTGCTCTATTTTACTAGTGCCCCTGTTTGTAAAGAAATTATGAGATTGTATCTCTTTGACGTAGTTTATTTATCTGATGACTGGATGAACTTGTTGGAACACTCTTAAATTTAAAGCCCCCATGAAATTGCGTTGTGTAAGCCTTTTAAATCATGATATACAGTAACATAGAGGTTCTTGGACACCATGAAGTCTGGGTGACAGGTGTGTATGATCAAAAGCTCTTGACTTGGAAGGAAAAGACAGAATCCTGCACCTTATCTGTCATGTGTAATCACTTTATTGACAATGTGTCTGCCCTTTGATGAGGGTCTGAGTACTGAAGTTTAGGGAGTTTGGTCCATGTAAAAAAAATATGCACGTTGTCAGTATCGGTAGACCTGTAATTACAGCAGCTAATCAGTACTATAATAATGACAATGTAAACATGTAAACTCTCCAATCTCTCTTCCTTCATCTGGTGCCGAGTGTACTGTAATGAGCGACGGTGAGTGAGCTGTACACAGCATGACGTTCAGCAGTGTAACAAGCCCTTTTACACAGAGATTGCACTATAGTGCTGCCACGAGGTCCCCTCTTCATGCCCACTTTCCATTTTCACACAGAACCAAATGACGGCGGCATCGTGTTGTTTCAGTGTGTGATTTTAGACAGCATGCCGGCATTGCAGAATCAAAAGAGGTGTGACAGGCATGACATGTAACACAACAGCGTCGGCCTCTAGTGTGACATGTAACAAATGTGACGGCAAAGCTTTCTCAATAAAGCAATGGCAAAACATGGCATTAACAACCATTTACTGCCTCCTGTTAATATGGTGGCCGATTTCATCCTCTGCTCAGAGGCTAAGAAGCTCTTGGACCTCATTATTTTCCCAGACATTTTAGGCCGCTGTTTTTTCTTCTTTGAGTTAGCTGCTAGCTGCTACCAGGTACTTTTTAAATCTCCCGCGTTGGATCGCATGCATAACACATCATCAAAAACGTTGCACCTGCCAGCTGTTCCGTTAATACAGGCATTGTTCTGGCACTGTTAACGACATCTGATGGCAACTCAAAGACGAGACAGCTCTGTTCCCCCATTCCATGATTGTACCTTTTATACAGGACAGTGAGGCCACATAACGGTGTGAAATTCCGGCCTTGAAGAGGCAGTGTAAAAGAGGCTACAAATAATAGGGGTCCCCTCTCAATACACTACACAGTGTGTACATGAAGCACTACTAATGGATATGTACTATAGATTTGAAGAGCTCGCAGTTGTCACTACACTTCATTGGGTTCTTTGCAATTCACCGACCAAGTGTGAGTCGATTAGATGGAATGGTTGTTGAGAAAATTGAAGGACTGACAGATTCCTTCCATTTTACTAAAGTGTTTCTTAAATCTGTAATTAAATATTCAATATGCATTAATGCAATACAGTTTCACCACAAAGAACAAAATATACTGGATTTACAATACTGGTGGTTTGCACCACTTGGGTTGTAGTGATTTTTGACACCCTCCTGCTTGTATATAGAACAGAGGAGCAGTTTTTCTCAGTCACCAGCTCATATTTACGATTAATCCCATATGGACTCAATGCTGCATTTGCTCTGCATGCATGTGTTCTGGGTGGAGTTTTTTTATGTTCTGTGTAACCCAACTGGTGAGAACTCTGTTTTTTTTGCAGTCTCTATTTTTAAGCAGCTCAGTTGGAAACCATGCGTGGTGGTTCATACTGACTTTATTGATCTCTCGTTCTCTTCAGACTCCCACGACCATTTCCTTACCTCTGAGATTTTGGGACCTTTCCATGGCGCAGTATAGGATTCTGGACCTGCAATGTTCGTATCAAATGACTCCTGAAACTCCTGCACCAGTTACCCCATCTGTGCCCCCTACTCCACCCAGTACCACCAAGGGCAATGCCAACCCGCCTGTTGTCCCAAAGCCTAGAGTCATCTGCTCCTCCGATCAGATGATTGTGGAGCTCGCCTCTGGTCCCATCTCTGGAATTGTTGTTAAAGGTGTGTGTGTGTGTGTGTGTGTGTGCTCATGTATGTTGGTGTGTATGTTCCAGGTGCATATGGTTGCCATCAGCTCTGCATGAGTTGAATTTTAGCAGGGTTCAGGGGGGCCTCTCTGGTGTACAGTGGAATGGGGGTGGGGGAAAGGTAGGCTTGGTTTTTGTTTTGACTGGGCTGCACTTAGGCTCTGTGCCTTGCCATGCTGAGGGCTATAATTGTGCCATTTAAAGTCTACACAAAAATAGCTTATTGTATGTTTTCTACATGTACTTTTTTCAGACATAAAAGGGAACAAAATGAACCTCCAGGATGCCCCAAAGCACTGTGGGTATTCTGCAAGAAAAGGCAAAGATGGCAAAATCCGCTTGAGTCTCCAGTTACACTCGCGCTGCCACATGAGTGTGCAGGCAAGTATTGACTCAGATTTCACACTGAGCACATGACCTTTTGTATAATTGACCATTTGCTGTACCCATTAACTCTTGTATAAACATTTTTCTCTAAAAGGGTAAAATGTACATCATCGTCGTCATCTTCATGACAGCAAATGGGAGACAGGAGGCTCAGTTTTCCTGTCCAGTTGTTGTCCCAGGGCCTGGACAAGGTAAATGGTTTTTATGTTTACACCTCTGAAAGGCTATTCAATTTGCCAAAGGGTGTTTTCTCCCGGCCATTCAGAGTTATTTTAACTGATGCGGCTGACATTTGTCGTGCTGTCCCTTAGAGTGCAACCTTCCCAGCGAACAGCGTCTCCCCTGCGGACGCGGCTCTCTATCCCAGCCACAGTGTCTCTCTATGGGCTGCTGCTTTATCAAGCACCCCTCCGCCTGCTACTACCCCATGGATGGTAAGCTGCAGTTTGCATTCCCACTGGCATTTTCACGCCACTTAGCTGAGTACAGTTGAACTGTTTTGGATACGGAAATATAAGCGCTACAGCTGCTGGATGTGTGTGAAGAGGCACATTGAGGGCCAGCATAGCATGATTCAAGCTGGCAGTGACACAGAACAGGAAAAGGGTATAAGATACCTTGGGTCTCATTATCAATTGCCTCCTGAGATTTCTGACCTTTTGTTAATCTGACCTTTACATAACTGTGTGTGCGTGTTTGTGTCCTCCTCCAGAGTGCACTATCGACCGCCACTTTGTCTTCTCTGTGCCGGCCTCCCTCACAGACCCCCCTCTTAACCCTGCTCTGCTTGTCGCTGCCAGCAACTCCACCTGCACACCTCAGAGAGTGACGTCTGACTACGCCTTGTTCAAGATCCCGATGGATGGCTGTGGGACACGCAGATTGGTAAAATTTAATGAATGAACGTTTCCCAAAATATTAGTTATTATGCCAAATTAAACAATGAACTGATTATGTGAGTATTTCCTGTGTTTCCTAACTGCCGTAAAAGCTGGAGTCGGCAGAAATGTGGTAAAGCGGGAAAAAAAACAACTGCAGAATTCATATGTCCTATGTCCCTCCCACCACAGACGGGGCTTCATATTGTAACCCAGAGTTTCCCATACATGGATTTATTTAAAGGCGCTGTATGTAAGAATGTGGCCAAAACTGCACTCAAATTCAAAATACTGCCGCGAGTCGTGTCTGCCCCCCCCTCCTCTACAGATTCGAGGTTGCTGGACAGCGGCACGCTGGAGACTGATTTGTTTGCCCACGGGCGGCTGCCGTGGCAGGGCTGCATCGCCGCGTCCTTGATCTTCGGTTTTCCAGCTCAAGCAAGTCCGGCTTCTCTGCTGCTAACGCTGCTGCCGGAATACAGCTGAGGAGGAGCCGGCTGCTAATGCTATGTACCGGGACACTGCTAATGCTGCTGCCGGGATACAGCTGAGGAGGAGCCGGCTGCTAATGCTATGTACCGGGACACTGCTAATGGAGCTCAGGAGACGGAGCTTTGGTTGGCACACATCAGCACACATCCCCCAGCCCCGAGTGTCATTGCAGGCTGGTGGTCAGCAGCCAGGTCTAACCTGTGTAATGGCAGTAACAGAAAGTTTGCTGATCCAGCAGGGAGTCGGGGCTATCCAGTTGCTGGGGGCTGAGCTGGCTGGATTTGGGCTGCACAAAGGCTGACAGGTGGTCCGTCTCCAGAGCTGCTGCCCGCTCTCCTCAGGGCAAGTTCATCTGTAGTGGCGGGGAGTGAGGCAAAGGACACACTTATTCTAGGCTCTAGTTAACGTTAGCATGAACATGAAATAGCCGAAGCTGCGAGCTTTTCGCTGAGGTTTGTAGAAGGCTAAATTATTAGCAATGTTTTCTCTCCATCTATGAAACACACCAATATTGAAACATTTAATTTATTGTCAGACTCTCTTTTGGACTCCTTCTGAAAAGTCCACCATCCTTTTTGGGTTGCTTTGCAGTGTAGGCAGTTGTTAAATGCTAGAACTTTAACTTCTCTGCAGAATTCTTTGCCATTGAATCAGGCTTTCCCCGAACACCTTATGACCTGTGATTTGCCAGAGTTTTCTGTCACAGCCTCGATTTTTCAATGCCTGAAAACAGAGCCAAAAGGAGGCACAGGAGTCTAGTGTTCTCTCAGACCACTTAAATTACAATATGTTTATGATGGGATTTTTGCCCAGTGACGTCAAAATTAAACTGCCAACCCCAGCTTTAATTCATCATCAGTCAACCACAGATCCTGAACCATTCAGTATTTACAAGTGTCCACATAATAAATAGCATGTCTGATTCTGTCCTGACAGACAGCGGGGAAAACAGTGATCTACATGGTGGAGGTCATCAACAAGGTTCAGGCGATCAGCCTCAACTTTGGCACCATCACAAGGGATTCTCCTGTCAGGTCAGAGCATGTTGCTATTTATTATTAGAGTGAAAGTTACCTGTTCAGAGAGGATTAAGGGTTTCATTTTGACCAAATACTGAATATGTTTATTTAACTGTTAAAGCTGTTGTAAGTTTAGTTAAAGTCCAAAGTAAAATCAGTTAATCCTGCAATGACTTCTGTTTTGGCCGCTTGGGGGAAGCGGAAACAAGTTATAAAGATATTGACATCATCATCATCTTGTGTAGGGGGCAAATTTGTTCGCAAACAGTTGCTTATTTACACATTCAGCTGCAATGGAACATTATTATTTATGTTGTTGTGTTTGTGTCCACATGATGAATCAAATTCCAGTAGGTACTCTTTCTAGCTCTATTTTAGTCTACATCCTCACTAATATATTTTTGTTGTAAAATTCACAACTATTGCTGTGTTTACGCCTAGCATCCACAATACTTAAGCGTTTTGGAATCCCTTAAAGGGAGACCTTTTGACAAAGCCGCTGACCCTGTTTTAGTTTGAAAAGTTCAGAGTTGGGTTTTGATCTGGAGACTTTTGGAAACAATGACGCAGAAGCCCAAGTTCACCTCTTGACTGGGTCATATAAGTCACTACATGTCAAGCCCCAAAGCATTATAGCAAGGTGTACATACCGTTTGTGATTTTAATCCTGTTCGTGTCGGTACTCCTTTCCCATTGCCATGGCTTCCTCTGGTATTTGATAATGTGTCTACTACTACTCTGATATGTTGTCGTATTTGCTTTGTAATGACTGTGTTTCCCACCTTATACTCAGGTGAAACGTGCAAGCTCAGTGTACGTGAATGATCATGTGATGTGTGTTTTCCGGCATGTCCGTAAAGATGGAGATTTATTTTGAAACGATTATAAAACAGTGCTCTAAAATGGATTAATGTGGATGTGGCCTTAGCCTCTACCAACTCCTGATGGAAATATCTGGCTCTTCAGTAGCTAAATGCTCCACTATGCTCACCAGCTAGGCCAGTGGTCTACTATGTGATTGCAATGTTCAAAATTTGATTTCGGCTCAGGGAATCCTCCCTGCATTCTGTTTCACCATTTTCACATTCGTCCATCAAATGAAGACAAAAATGCCAAAAATAGATAAATAAATAAAGCCAAATGCTTAGTGTGTATTTCCATTACCATGTTTTCTGTCTCATTCTCAGGTTGTTAGTAGAGTGCAGGTTTCTGCCGGGCACAGTTCTAAGTGTGAGTTACTTGGTCAAAACTCCCACCCTGGGACCTGAAGTCAAGACCCAGGGGATGCTTGGAGTGCAGCTCAGGATTGCCAAAGGTAGATGGTCTTCATTTCCATGCTAACAACTGCGTTGCATAATATTACTTATACACCTTATGATTTTGTGTTGTTGTGCACAAGTATATGCCAGTCAAGTTGGATGGAAGCTGATGACAATCAAAATAACAGATCTTACTGTACTCATTGTATCAGCGCTGTATGAATGCTTCACACACATTGTGATCAACTGTCGGAGAACTAGCACTGAGTGGGTGAAATGTGGTTCAAGAAATAACCACCTCCTATTCCAACACACCTCCTTTTTTGTTCTAGATGCCCAGTACAGCAGCTACTACCCTCAGTATCACCAGCCCCTGCAAATGCTGCTGGGGAAACCCCTCTACCTGGAAGTGCGTCTTCTCAACGCCCCGGACCCCAATTTGGTGCTGTTGGTGCACTACTGTGTGGCCTACCCGCGCTCCGGAAAGGCTGTGTGGCTGCTGCTGTACAATGGGTACGCTGAGACATCTACAGTAAATATTTAGGAGGGAGGTACTCGGGAAGGAACAAGAGATCGACTGCACATAATAATAATTTTTTAAGTGTTTTTTACTGGAAGGAGATAACAAGAAAAATCAAAAGTACATTTTTGATGCCTATTGCCCGGGTATCAAATTGACTTACTAATGTTACTCCCCAGATGTCCCAACCCCTTGGACCCAGCCCTGCAGCAGGCTGTGCTGTACGATCCTCGACCGCCCTCTCCCCAGGCTCAGACCCGCCGCTTCACCATCAGCACCTTTCAGTTTCTTCCTGATGGGGAGTTTAAGGACCCGAATGAAGAGGTAAGTATATGCAGAGACCCTCTAGTTTTGTGAATAACAGTGGGGGGCAAAAAAAACATCTAACTGTATTTATTGTGTTCTTTTCATTATTTTTTGAGGCATCTTGCAGTATTTCCTTCTTGGTGTCCAGACTTTAATTTAGAAGTCAGGTTGAGGTGTTCTATCAGCATATCACATTAAGAATTATTTATGGCAATATTTATAGGAATAGTTTGATATTTTGGAAAATACACTGAATTGCTTTCTTACTGAGAGTTAGATGAGTGGATCTGTACCACTATCATATTCGGAGAATACATACAAAGCGACAGCGAGCAGATAGTTATTTTAGCTTAGCACTGAGACTGGAAACAGGGTGAACAGCTAGCCTGGCTCCATGTAAAGCGGGGATGGACATCTTAAGTAATACCCATATTCGAGAACTTGCATTAGATAATTGTAGAGTACAAGAGTATCTCAATAAGAATCTAAATTGGCCAACAACAGAAAACAATTTTTAATTCATTTTTCGAGCTAGGCTTCAATTAGGCTATTAAACTATAAATTTAAAGTTAATATAAAAAAATCAGCAAACTTTCTGTTGCTGCCATTACATAGATTAGATGCAGCGCTTAATTATCGTGTCCGGAGTCCCAATCTGCTCTCCTCCTTGTCAGTTCAAGGTCTGCCCAGCTGGCACAGGCTAACCCAGCAGTAAGGGCTAATATTCAACATAGTGCCGTTCAATGATCCCGACAAACTCACATGGACATTTAAACAAATCGACTCTGTTGTTAAACCCTATTAATAACTGTTAAATAACGCTAGGTTTGGACTGCCTCTCACTGACTGTCCCTCTGTGCTGAGCTCATACTTGCAGCACTGGTCCCATGATAACGAGAAACGGCAACAGCAGGGCAAGGAGGTGCTGAGCGAAGCAATACACTGCACACAGCTCTACATAAAATAAGATTTTACCCATGTTAAATAGTAAAAGAATATATTTAATCATGTTCATATGAGAGTTGTGGGAGGTTGGGTGGCGATTACTTTATATCTTTAATGAGTGCTGATTTACAAAGTGAGTACTATTAAAGTACTCATGTCCATCTTTAGTCCAAAGGTAAAAACAAATCTGACTACCAGCACCTCTAAAGCTCACCAATTACCTGTTATACCTTGTTTGTTTAATTGTAAAAATGAAAAGCTGTGCTTTGGTAATGAAGTGCTGGTGCGGGAGCCAAGCATTCTTTATGCTATGCTTAGTTAATTAGCTGTTGGCCCAAGCTACATATTTAATGGACAGATAGGAGTGTGGTATCCATCTTCCCATATAACTTTTGGCAAGAAAATGAATAAGCACATTACCCAAAATGTCTCACTATTGCTTTAAGCATGCTTTGCCTATTGTTTTCATGTGCGGCAGCAAGGGAAAATTTTTTACAACATGCAGCTGTTTGCCTGGAGCGCCTCTGAATTGGCCCCCTGGGAATCAGTGAAGTCTTATCTTGGAGTGACTGTTGGCGTTGGATCTTATTCTTTAAACTCCTGTCTCGATTTTGTGTTTAAAAAAAAAAAACAAACAAAAAATCGACTGTCCCCTCAGTGTCACTTTAAACTTTTTTTTTCTTTTTTTTTAATTTAGCATGGGCATATAGTCCATGGAAAATGAAACCATTGACAGCTGTATCTCTAAATCTCTTAAGTCAGCATTCATTACGAGGACATGTGGAGAGGCCATTTTGTTAACTGCAAATTCTGGCCAAATCTCAATTGGCAGCAGCTGCGAGTCATAGTACGCTGCACACTCTCGAGACTGGACACTACATCAATTCCTGCTCTACTTTTGCCCTCCCTCTCAGATTTACTTCATGTGTTCAACTGAAATCTGCTCGCCACGTGATGGGCCCTGTGTGGAGGGATGCTTTGGCCAGTGATGGTGAGGAAAATGAGCACTCTGTCCTCAAATCACCCACCACACCCTTATGAACTCTGGAGGATCGCATGAAAACACCCATGAATGAGCCCCATTACAACACTCCTGACTGAGCACAGTCTGAGAGCCAGTAGTAGCTGCACTTCCATATGACAGCAGGACAATGTTTTAGTAATGAGGAGAGTTTTGAATTATTTATCAAGGCTGATCCATTTCCTGTTTTCCAGTTACGACATGGGAGACGTTTGAAGTTGGTTGAGATGATGATGATCTGGTAAACAGCACTTAATGTGTTTAGCCCATGTAACAATACACCAATGTTACTTTTCCATACTGACATATCTCCTCTTTTGTTCTCCTTTTCAGGCCTCAGAGATCACATGTTCAACCACCAATAAAAGCTCTTAAAGGACTCGAGTGTGTGCGTGTGTGTGTGTGCATGTGTGTGTGCGTGTATGTGCGCGTGTGTGTGCGCGTGTGTGTGTGTGCGCGTGTGTGTTTGTTCCACTAGGTTTTAAAGCAGGAAGTGGCACTCCATGAAAAAGTGGGAGGCAGCATTGTTTACATGACCGCTTGGCTCTTGTGGACTGAGCATGGTTGAGACTCAGACTGACTTGCTTTGCTGCCCTTCATGTGGAACATACAGCAATAAATGTTTGAGATAACTGGAGGTTTTGCATGTAACCAGTGTTCCATTAGAGAGCTGCAACACATCAGTAGGGGGATGACGTCCGAAAGGGATCTTCAGCATATTTCCACCCAAGTTTGATCGCTCAGACATGGCCAGAGGGGCCCCTGAGACAGAGGATTTGCTGCAGTGTGCGGTTATTTCATTAAATACAAGGATTACACACTGTGTAAACACATTGGGTCTCTCTGTGAGATGACATCTTTAGGTGTGCTTTAGACTTTTTCCCCCAGTTAAATTTACAGTTAATCAAATTGCCACAGACCCCTTGCCAGCCACACAGTACAGTGAAGTAGGGGCTTTTGGTGCTCTGAGGCAGTTGCCCACTTTGCCTGGTTGGTAATCCAGCCATGCGTACAGCAACTTCAACTGTAGTTTATTTATAGTGCACATTACCCAAAGAGTCTGTCTGATTTTAAATCTGCAAAATGTACAAACGGTTATAAGAAACTCACATGTATGCATACACACAAGCAGAAACCCAAACATACAAACACATAAAAACATTAACAGAATTAAAGAAATAGTTTGACATTTGAAGTTATACACTTATTCACTTTCTTGCTGAGAGTTAGATGATACTGATACTGTTCTCATTTCTGTTCAGTAAATATAAGGTCCTGCATGATCAAAACTTGTTTGAGGGGTGAAAACCCAGTGGTCGTAGAGGACGGCTAAACGTCGCATCTTTTAAATGTGGGGATGATGGTGCACATTTTCAGACAGTCTTTACTGGAAAGCATTCATTGTGTTGCACTCTTGTTTACATGAAAAGTGACAGAAAAAGTTGTGTAACAAATGAAAAATGTTCAAACCCTGGCTCCTTTCTCACCTCCACACAGCTGGCCAATCATGGCATGAGAGTTTTGGAAAGTTATAGAAATGGTCAAACCAAGGCTATTTAAAAGAGGTTGGGACACAGTGTGAGCCCATGGGAACTATGGGGCAGACACATGCAATGTACCTGGAGTCGCAATGAATAAAGGTGCTCCTCAGGTGTGCTCTTTTTAGCTTTCATGGATTTGCTTGACCTGACAGAACCTTTTGGGTACATTTAAATTGATGGCGGCTGATATACAAGAACATTTTTATATAGAAAGCATTTCTTTTTCGTAGGTTATTATACAATTACTGAAAAGTAATTGCAAAATCATAATTCTTACTTATATCTTTCTAAATATATTTCGGACTGTGGACGCCTCAGTGAAAGAAACATCCCATTGTTCTATGATAGTGTGCCAGATATTGAGATGTTCAAAAAATGCAGACCAGAATTTTCTGTGTATGTGTTGTACCCCAATAATACAATGCAATATGACGTGACTTCTCCTCTTTTTAACCTCCTAGGGTCAAACAAAGAACCCCTCAACTGTTATATCGGAGAGGTTAGGGTTTCTGAAGATATTCAACCCCATGACAAGCAGTTCTGATGGAGTATACTGGCCCCTTAAGGCTCTAAATAATAGCCAGTTAGCATAGCTTAGCATGAAGACTGAAAACTGGGAAAAAGCTAGCCTGGCTCGGGGTTATCAGCACCAGCACCTCTAAAGCTGGTTAATTTGCATGTGTATCTTCTTTCATCTGTATAAAAACCAATGTGTTTAAAGCACAAGTTGTGGTTTCGGTGATTTACAGGGTGGCAAGCAGTGAAAATTTGAAGTCGCCACAGCTCCTGGCCAAGAAGTAGTCCCGCACACAGCGCCACTAAACCACAACTTGTCATTTTTTTACACTTTAGAGGTGCTGGTAAGTGGATTTTTTCAATTTTGGACAAACCTGGCTAGCTGTCTCCCCTTGTGTCCAGTCATAATGCTAAGCTAAGGTAATTATCTCCTGGCTATATCTTCCTATTTCACAGATCAACATGAGAGCAGTGATGTAGTGGAGGGTATACACGAGTAGGCTATATGGATTATACCCACCTATTTTCCTGGCCATTTACAGTATACCCACCAATCAGCCAAAACGCCTTTGGACTATATGGTACAGTGTGCCCACTTCCATCTTGGTGACCTACCTATCTACCCAGTAGTACACCCACCTTATCAGCTACCACTACACCACTGGGTAGGTTACTGAGGAGAAAGTGGATATAGGCTACTCAAATGGCTTTTTGGCTTATAGATGAGTATACTGTTAACGGCCAGAGGTGGTGGGTATACTCCCTATACCTGCATGTGCTCTCCACTGTATGAGAGATGTATTGATCTTCTCAGCCAAAAAAATTTAGAAACTATTGTTTTAAGGTAACTATGTCAAAGTAGTTAAAAGTAGGGTTTTTTTGTCATTTAGAAACAGTTGAATAACCATCATTGGAGCATGTACAGCAGTGGGGAGCTCACTCATTTAAAGCCCTGCAAGTCAGAGGGAGACTTTTGAAATCGGCTTTTGCTTGTAATAGGCTGTAATTTGCTACAGCAAATTGCCTTTGAAGTATTTGCCTCTCATGGTAGCCTTTGACCACTGGGTGTCATCCAAGCAATAAAAATGCCAGAGGAACATAAGGCACTCCATGCTGCATGACTCACAGCTGGGCGAGTGTGAAGACCTTGGCCTTGGTTGTGTAATGAGTTAGAAGTTAAATACTGTAGAGCTGGTATTGGTAATGTAGATTAAACAGGAAAATCAAACATTTAAAACAGGACTCAAAAAGAGGTCACACTCAGTGCGGCCTGTATTGAAAATACATTTTTCTAAACTGTGCACCGGTAGATGTAACGCGCAAAATGAAGGCTCGATTTAAAGGTTGGGGTTTGTGCTGTAGGAGCGTGGTAGTCTCTGTGGAGCCATAAGACACAGATACATACACACACCTCCCCTCGGTGAAATGTATGGAAGCACTGCGGCACACTGCGTGTATTCTGCAGGCTGCATGGCTGCCTGGCTCAGCGTTCAAAGGGAGAGCGGAAGATAGGAGGAGGGGAATGACTACACCAAGAGAGTAGGAGGAGGAGGGAGGGAGGGAGGACAATTTCCTTTCTGTAACACACGCTACAAGATCACACCGGGAAAACGGAGAGAGGAAAGAAAAGTATAGGCGAGAGAGAGAGAGAGGAGGGAAGGAAACACCGCAGCCCCTCCGTCCGTTTGCTTGTTGTTTTTTTAAAGGGGGGCAGAAATCGTGTTTTGTTTTAACGCAGACTTGCGGACTAACATGGGGGGAAGAGAGAGCTCCTGACGCGGATTGACTTTCAGTGAACCTCTGCTCTGTGGCTAATAGACAGGGAGGAAAAAAAGGCGACAGGGAAGACATGTTGAGGGGCTTTTCGTCTTGAGGTTGCGGTAGGATGTTGATGTTGTGCTCTTAAAACAAGACAGACGGCTCCTCGCAGAGAGAACAAAACGAGGGCAAATGGGAATTGGGCGGTAGGTTATGCTCAGGAGCCATTGTTGTGATCGGTGTTTATTTAATTGGTTTGTTATGATCTGAAATAACGTAGGCCTCTTAGGCAGCCCCGCAGTAAATAAATACACGGTCAGCAAACAGGGGCTACATAGCTGGAAATTAACCCGACAAACCTGCGTGTGTTTCAGGGGACATTTTGGTGATCTGAGCTGCTGTGTTTTGTAAGGTAAAGGGAGCGTTTATGAGCTATTTGATTTTTCAACAACCGCGGTGGTTAGGTTACATTTCTTAAGCCAGGGAGCCAAAACATTTCCAGATACATCAACTCTTCAGGGGGGCTCATACAAAGGCCCAGTACCAAACACAGTGAAGGCTTCTTTGCAGCATTAAAAGAGGGGAATCGTCCACAGGCTGGCTTTAAGCACAAAGGTGCACAGGAGTTGGTAGTCTATTTCCACCCCAGTTTAGCTCAAGACAGGGGACAAAAGAAGATTTTTAAATGTTAATGTCGACCGACGTTGCATCCATCATGCTGCCTGTGTCCCGGGGTCTCATGGACCGGGATAGAGAGCTGGACACCATGGCCGGGGTGCATCCCAACGCCGGCGGCGCTCCTGCGGCTGTCCGGGGCATGAAGCGCGGAGACCCGGAGCCCGACGGACAGACAGCGGCCGCTCTGGTGGACTCCACCGGGGCTGAGTGCAAGCGTCCCCGGATCGACGGCTCAGGAGGGATCGGCGAGGTTGGGCAGGTGAGGGGGGGTCTCTTTTGTCAAATACAGTAGGCACGACCTCTCATGGTGCAAGGATCTCCTGGTGATTTGGTACATGGTGGCATTATTTAAGTACATTTACCTTATACATAGTTATTCTGTTCTGTTCACATGTCGAAGTCACAGTCGCAGATACAGTAGTTGCCATTACAGCTGCAACAGAAGAGCCTCCAATGGCCCACCGTAGACTCTGCTCAGTCCATTACCAGCACTGCAGGACATACCACCACATTTCACAGCTGTAAATGACTCTACATGCTGTTAATTCAGTTTCACAAGGGGTTGCAGTAGTAAGCATGTAACCCATGGTGCTCACTGTTTGGCTACGAAATAGCATTGCAGCTGCTACATTTCAGCCAAGGCATTTCACTTAGGTTTAAGAGGGGGTTGTAATAGTGCAGTTTGTTTTAATCAGTCCATTTTGGGTTGTTACATTGCTGCTTAGACATCCAGATGCTTCCAAATTCTCCAAAGAGCATCTCCAGATTTATGTATATCAGTAAAGCCCAGACAGCATCTCAACTGAGGGTGGGTAATGTAAACAAACTTGACCTTTATTATGCAGGAAAAACCCTCTGCCATGTGGCATAATTGTGTAGACAACATTTGGTTTAGAATGGAGATTGATGTCAGTGTTTGCCTGTGTGATCTTTGAGGAAGCAGGGGCGCACAGGAGGGGGTATTTGAGGTAAACAAAGGCCTCCAGTTTTATTAGGGGGCAATCAGCCCAAACCCAATCAATCTAATTACCTTGATTCTCAGATCCCTGCTTTTACCAACACCATTGCTGCAGTGTTTGGCTTCTCATTCTGTGCTTGAATCAGCAAATGTGAAAGACTCTCTTAACCTGTCGTCTTCCAATGTCAGTGAAATCAATTTGCTGTTTCCCCTCTCCTCAGTGACCCAGAAATGTTCAAATATTTCTTAATAGAGCTTCGCAGGAGGGCAGGAGGATGCTCTGGACGTCATTATGGTATATTATGTAGGGTGAAGCACTCCATTGGAAAACAGAAACCCATTTCTCCGCCACTGAAAGCGGCAGTAATGGAGGTGAAGTGGCCTGTTTGCTCCTGTTTGGAAAACTAAATGGCTGGCTTTACATCGTCATGCCGGCCGTGAGTGCTGACAGACAGGCTTAGGAACGTAATGCACTTAAAAACAGATGTGAGTGGAAGAGTGTGCATGTGTGTGTGTGTGTGTGGGGGGGGGGGGGGGGGGGGGGGGCGTGCAGATCAATAGCTTCAGCCCCTAAAATGTATCGAACGTGAGCTGCCTGGACAGTCCGGAAACGAGAGTGAGAGAGATGCCCCCTCCCCTCCCTCGCTCCCTCTCTCTCCCAGTTGGTGCAGGAACAGATTTGCCCTATCACTGGCAGTAAAGAGGCTTTGTTTCCAGCTAATGGGATCACATCTCATACTGGAGGGGGCATTATAACCACACTGATCCTGAGATCCTTATCTAAGGCAGAAGGGTTTATGCAACACACATGCACAGAGGCACACACATACATCGGTATGATCAAGATGATTATTTTTTATAATCAACTAATTAAACTTATTTTCAAGCAAAAATGCCCCGCAGAATGCTGTTTCCAGCTTCTCAGATACAAAGATTTCCTGTTTTCTGTTTTATTTTATGGAAAACTGAATAAGTATTTCAGTTCTTGGCTGTTGATCGGACAAAATAAGACATCTGACAACATCACTTGGGGCCTAAGAAAATAGTGATAGGCATTTTTCTCTGTTTACTGGTGTTTTAGTGATGGTAGATATCACCTTGGACTTTGAGAAACTGTGATGGACATTGCATAGCCTAAATCCTCCCAATCAATTTGTTAAGATGATGTAATGAAAATACCTGGGGAAAAAAAAAAAAAAAACACCTTACATTTCTGTTTTACGCCTCCAAAAACAATACTGACTGTCAGTTTGTGAGCTCAGCCTTCAGAGTTTAAAATATACCAGTGTACAGTAAAACACTGACGTATTTTTATTCCCCTAACGTGCTGACACCATCAATATTCCAGAAACAAATTGGGCCGAGTGACGTTCAGTTTTCCTACTTTTTAAATCGGGGCACTTGGCTTTCAGAGCAACTTCTATAAAAATGCACACTAGCACTTCTGTGAAGCTAATCTTCAGAAGGGTAAAGGATGGAAAATGTTACAGCAAGCAGTATCCTGACTTTCATAAAGTACTGTGTCTCCCGTCCTCCATCTTTTCCATCCTTTATGTCTTTTTAAAAAGCATTTACACCCTGCATCACGGCAGGAGTTGAACTCTGACCTGTAACTGAAGCCAACACGATGGGGCGTGGTTGTGGTAAAGAGCAATCCATTTGTACCACTGTAGCTCAATAATGGGATTTTTCCCATTTGGCCATTGAAACTGCTGTTTTTCTCATTAGGGCATGATGTCATCACAGTGCGGGGGTGGAAATGCACTGTCGAATCAAATCTGCAAAGTTTAAGCAGAGCAGCAATGCATATATAAATCAGTGCAGCATGCAGTACATGACTGAATGCTCAGCTAACACGGGCGAATAAAGCTCACTGAGTGCATCCATACAACAGTGTGAGTTCAAAGGTTCATGGCTGCTCATAGAAATTAGCTTCTGACCTCCTGCTGCTGACGCTGCGCTTATCCAATAGTATGGATATTAAATGAATATGAAGTTATCTGCTGCACAGACCACCTGCCAGAGAGTCCCCATTGAAAAATAGTGGCACATTTTCAGCCTATTTTGCATTCCTCTGCTGCACTGGGGAAGTCCTGCATTTTTCCGGATGACAGGGGATTCATAACAACACCCTGCATCTCCAGCCCAAGTCAGATTTTGGGAAATGTTGAGAGGAGGTTGTCGGCTTCAATATCCATCCGGCATGCTGCTGAGCGGCTCATGTTTTGTTGTCACTCTGCGTAGGAACCAGGGCTCTCTCTAACCTAATAAGGTCTTGCCCGGGGTGACAGCGCCGAGGACAAATGACTTGATTCGGACATTAATGTAGGTGGATCACCCCTCTGTACTTTCATCTCAGCTCCGCCATTGAAATAGAAAGAAAACGTCAGCAAGAAAAATGAACTCTTGCTGCGAGTTGAGAATATTTATTTAGTTTTTTGGCCCCTGTTTTTCTGTGATAGATTGCCAGCAGAGGTCTGTTGACTGAATTATGTTTGAGATAGGAGCCTGCAGGTTTTGGTGCTCTGCTCTCGGGCAGATTTGATGTCCTTAAACTGTAGTTATACTCACGTATCCATTGCAGACAAGTGATTTGTTACTCCCACAGTATTTATAGTGTTGATTTGGATGCTGTTATTTGCAGAGGGGTCTGGGGGTATACTTCCAGATAAAAAAATTCAAAATTTGAAAATTGATTTCATACTGTATTTCATCATTTATCATAAGCAAGTGCAGCTATACGGTATAAATACAAATACCGGTATGCAATGAATGAAAGCTACTACTTTCTACATAAAGTACACACAGCATAAATAATTGACACTTTACTCAGACTTCACCTTGGTTATCTGAACTGCAGTACGTACCAACGTAATACTAGAACCCATACTAATAATAATGGCAGTGTTAGGGCTGTTCCCAACTCAAGAGTTATGCCAGTTGAATCAGATTTGGCTGTTAAATACCAATATTTGACTATTATTTTTTTCCCCCCATATAGTGTTTGAGAGTTTGAATAGGGTTTGAGACGTTCAGTGTGACAGTGACAAGCTAACTACACTAACAAAGGATTGGAAATGTGCAAGAACATTTTTTAAAAGATAAACAAAACAAAAGCCAGAGACTGTGTCGTATTAAGTTGCTGTGAGCTGTATTTTCACCACTTCTAAGCAGAAGGCAGAACATAACATTATCTGACTTGGAGCCCGGTGAGGCAAGGCCTCTCCTAATTGGGGCAGCTGCCTCTGTGTCCGCAGCTGCCTGTACTGAAGAGCTGTGTGAAAATGAGAAGTGCTCACTCCGCAGTTAAATCTGGGGACTGAAGTGTCCGCAGAAGTACACTGCACACTGACTGCCAAAAAAACAAACAACAAAAACAAAAAAAGACGACTGCTTGAAGGAATCTGAGGCGACTGAGTTCTCTCGACTGATGATTGGAATCTCTAACTTTCAGGTGGCAGCCCTAGCAAGTTTATTTATGATTATGATTACATTTACAAATAATTGTTTGAGACAGCGGTGTGTGTTTTTCCCTATTGTAGAATAGCAGATTTTATAGCAATATACTGTGGGGGACATTTTTAGCACATTTGGATGTGTTCCCTCCCCAATATGTATGCTGGCGAACACTAATTATATATATTTTTTTAAAATACTGAATTACAGGACATTTTAAGAACTAAAATAATGAATTGATATAAATCAGATAATCAATATCCAACCATATTGATAATGGACTGATTGTTCAAATAATTTTAGATTTTTCCAGTCTCTCCAATGTGAAGATTTGATGTTTTTTCAACAAAAGTAATTTGAACACATTTGAGATTTGGGCTGTTCATCAGACAAAAAAAGGTTGCAATTGTGGTGGACATTTTCACCATTTTGTGATGTTAGTTGGCTCAAGTCAGTCACAAATCCCCATACTCAAAAAAAATAATAAAATAAAATAAAAAATCATAAATTAATTTTTTAAGTTGCCTTTATTGTTTCACTCGTTCTAGTATTATGATGTACTCCAGTTCTGCCTATGGTTTGTCCAAGTTGTGTTGCTGTACCCCAGTAAAAAACTGCTTACAGGCATAATCAATGTCTTTATCACGTTACATTGGTCAAATAGCTCACATGCAGTCTAAGTAGAGTGTCAATCATTCATGTTGCGCTATGGGTGTAATTTATGTACACAGCAGTAGCTAGTATTTATTGCATATTTGTATAGTATACTGTATAGTTGCACTTGCATATAAAACATTATATAATATAGTAGGAGATGAGTTTTCACATTTGCCCACCCTCAATTCTAAAGAAAAAGAAAATACTCTGTAGACTCAGAATTATTATTCATAGCAGCCATAGACATAATGCACATAGAAGTGCTTCAGATGATATTATGTTAATTATTACATGGTTTGACCAGGTGTTAGCAGTGCCCCCTGTGCTCATCAAATTTAATGAATCCCTGCTAAAATGTTAAAAATGAACAGCAGCCAAATGTGTCTTATATAAAATGGGCATCAACACAGTCCCAAAAGTCCAGTATCAGGCTCTAGTTTCAGTGGAATGATGTTGCAATGAAATAATCATGGAGCATAATCATGATGGGCAATTATGTTGTGCAGTAAATAATTACATGAGAATACTAATCTCCTCCAATCAGATGTGAAATAAATTGGGGGATAAAAATAACAGTTTTATCTTGAGATGCAGATCAGAGCAGTGGATACCGGTTTGATTATGTTGCATGTGATTCGCTGGCAGATACAGCTGCTGTATGATTATTATTACGCCAGAAGTGTTCGAGCCGGCTTCCAAAATCCACTTTGCCTGCAGCCAACATCCCCCTGAAAAAGCGTGTGTAGGTTTACTGTGGAAAGTCGGAGGGATGTGAAGTACATTGAGGGAAAATAAACTTCAGATCATCTGGCCGACTGTTTGGAGGCTTAGCACATAAGTGCTCTGTGGATGAAATGGATTCACATCCTCCTGAGTGTATGGAGTGCCCTGCTTTGCAGTTAGGTAGGATGACTCTCAGAGCGGTGAAATGTAGTTCCTCTTCCACCTCCTCCTCAGAAGAGCAGCGGTCCCAAGGCACGATAGGAATAGACACGAGTCTTGTGACTAAATTAGACATCACACACTCAAAACAATCACACAGACACCTACCACCACCTGTAGTTTTTTGGAGAGGAGTAGCAGGGTTCATGTGTAAAAGGGATTACTGTCACCTTGTGCTAAGATGCTGTGAAGGAGAAAGTTTGAGGTAACAGAGCCTCTCGTCCGTCGCTTCATTTCAGATTTTATTATTACAGGGTCGGCCCTGTTCCCTGCCCCCTCCTGAGCTCCCCTTTCCTCCCCCTCCTCCCCTCTTCGCCATCTGTTGACTTCAAGTCATTTTGTTACTTTCTCCTGATTGCTCACCCGGTCTTCCCCTGCAGTCTCCTCTCTTGTTTTAGCCTCCCCACCCCCCAAAAACCACCGCCACTGCTGCTCCCAGTCGAGAATCAACTACTTCATTTTTCACCGCCAACAACAAAAAACAAAAAACAGGCCTGTTAACTATCGTACAAAATCTTCTTGCTTCTCATGTGCTGTGCTAGCGACTGTGGTGTGGAGAGTAAGACTGATACACACTCGACTTGCTTCCATGCAGCCCTCCCTCTCTCATTCCTCCCAGTTCCTTAAGGAAATTAAGCACATGACTCCGCTCATGTATGAGTCATTGTCTTTGCTCCCTCCATCTCTTTTCGTTTTTTTTTTTTTCCTCTTTGCTGTCCATTTCCCGTTGTATTTCCAGCTCTGGTTCCTCCCTCAGCCTCTCATAATATGAATTCCAGATGTCCCCAGATGTGTTCCCCATCACTTTGACGCAGCGTACCGCCCCACGAGGCTCTATTTGCCCCCTCTTTTTGGTGGGGGATTTTGTTTTGATCCTCCTCTGCTCAATACCTCCAGTGCGTTGTGTTTAGAGTTTGGCCTCGCTGTGAAATAAGGTTTATACGTTATTCATGTTATTCAAGCCTCTAAGAGGTGATTCATTATTTAGAGCTTCTGCCTCCCAAAGCCAGTTCACTAAGTACATTTTTGGCTCTGAGATAGACTCACACAAACTGCATTTTTCGATCGAAGACAAAGACTTCTCTCCCCGAACAATCCTCTTGCATTTGGAAACATTGTGCTTAGTTTTAGCGAAAAGGCCCCACAGGGTCCAAAGTTAGATGGCTACAGTATTAATCAGGTGAACTGAAGCTGTAAAGCGCGCAGAGCAAAGTGTTCCCCCTGGGGACAGAGCAGATGAGGGACATTGGTTCCAGATGAAAGGAAGATCATGGGGGGAGGAGGACAGAAAGAGAGAGTGAGAGAGGAGGGAGGAGCTGAGTTGTTTTCTAATCTAGTGATATGAAGCCAGAGACAGGCAAATCTGTTTTCCCCCTTCAAAGCGTGTTGTAATTGCTGCGTAAAGCTGCCTTTTTAATGGCGTACATTAGCATAAAAGCTGGAACACAGTGTTATGAGTACAAATAAAGTGAGTTACAAACTATTTTCGGGAATGGGGGACATGATTTCTGTTTAATATTTGGCTCCAAACAAAATGAGTTTTTTTCTTAATGCGTCTTGTTAAACTGTAATTACTCACCAGATGTCTGATGTATCCGTCTTTTCTATACACAGCCAGAGCGTTTGAGAGGAATGTGTCGGAGATTGCATCAGGGCTCATGATGCCATTTCACACCGACAGGGCTTCATGCTCGCTGACACCCCTGACCTATTTACGATTTAAGAGCCGTGGTGAGAGCTCGTTCTCTCTGCCCGTCTTTCATCTACTGCTCGCATGATCTCACTCGCCCCCGTTATCACGTCTTTACAAGCAGACAAAAGATCCGCTGGGTGGAAAACTCTGGAGGAGATAGCAGGAGTGTGTCACCGGGCGAGTTAATTTGATTAGAAGTCAGTAACACCATGGAACTGTAGAGTCAAAAGCAAAGTGTGAAAGAAGTGTGAAAGAATAAATAATAAAAAAACTACATCAAGTGTCTTTTGGCTTTGCAAAATTACTGACCATGTGTCCAAAAATCTGCTCTCTTCTCTTTCAGAACAACGACCCTTTGACCCTTGGTTACCATGGCTACCCATCTCATAGCCAGGTAAGGATATGATTTCATCTCAAACATTCTCAAACTCCATGTTTGGTAATATCCCACCATCTTATCTTCTGATATTTCTTTCGTATTCATGAAGCATTAACATGGTTCAGCGAAGCTCTGTAAACCACAAGGTGGGGGTGTAGATTATAATTTATCTGTCGTGTAGAAGAAGACATGCCTCCACACCCTTCACTCTTCCAGTCCTGCCCTCCCACTACTTTTCTTTCTATTCTCAACAATCGGCAATATTATTAATCATCTTTGAGCTTTTAAATCCAACTTATTTTTCTGTTTGCGCCGTTAAACATGCAGATATTCTTGTTTTTCCCCCCTGAAACAAACACTAATACACACCCATGTAAAAGGAACCAACTGTATTGTGTGTGTGTGTGTGTGTGTGTGTGTGTGTGTGTGTGTGTGTGTGCAAGGATACAATCTGTTTACTGGTGTTTGTATTAGCCTGTTGATTGTGTTATTAGACTGTTCAGTTTGTGTGGTTAATCCTTAGATCATCCTCTGTTCATCCACTCATCCTCTCATGCTCTGCCCATAATCCCCTCATCCCTTGCTCTCCGTGATGCCCAACAACCTCTGGCTGCTTATCTGCGCTTTATCTGTCTTAAGGCCTCACTTGTATGCTCTTATTTGCTTCAGTATGAGAGATTTTTTTCCTGGCAGTGTGTTGTACTGTTTAGCGGATATTGTGGAAGCCTGGAAGCCAGTTAGCCAGTTTTTATGTCACTGTAAGATGTTACAGCTTTGAACCATTTCCTCACTAATGACGATGTTCGAAGAATCGTCCTAAAGGCTAAAGTGTTACCTTGTGCGAGCGATTTCTTATTGGGTTGTAAAGGAGTCAGTCAACGGCTACTTGAGGGATTTGGAAGTGTGAACTGGCCTCTGACTAGGAGAAGAAAAAAAGTCAGAGAAGGAAGAAAAACAATGCCGGGCAGCAGAGGCTCCCACAACACTGAGGTGCTAAACTGTCAATAGCAGTGTGAGAATGATGTGATCAAAGGCTTTTGAAAGGAAGAGCCTGGAGAGCAGCAGAAGCCTGATGTGTGAGGAGAGGGACGAGCCCTTTTCAGACACAAGATATGAGACTTCCCTCACTTTTTCCTATCTGATAAACTATACTTCTGGGGACTTTTTATACATAGGTGATTATTTAGTAATGGTTGTAATCAAACATGACAGGGCAAGAAAAAGAGCCAAGGCTCATGTGATATTTGTCACCTGGAGAGTGAGAGGTTGGGGTGAGTTGCTTAAATAAAATGATTTAAAGGACGACAAGCATCGTCTGCATCAGCGATATATGTCAAACTTGTTTTTCTCTGTGTGTGTTAAAATTAAGACTGGATTTTAAGGAGGTGGAATAAGGTACATGTTTACTTGCTGTATTTAAACCTCACATCAAACCCCGTTTATGGCCAACTTTTAGTATTTATATTTTATTATTTACATTCTGCAATTTTCTGTCTAGTAGTTATAGTAGTTTTCATTGTTACTGGCAGAGTCCGCCTTTGCCGTGCAAGATTTAAATTGCCTACCCACGCACAAGGGATTCAACGATGGCTGCATCTGTTGGATGTTGTACTGAAGACAAATACTGTGCATGAGTTATTATCATGTTGAAGGACATTGTTGACTGTCTTTTTTTTTTTTTTTTAAATAGTGTAACATGATGAATTCTCTTATACCGAGGTTCGTTTGATTTTTCAGCACGTCGTTCCTCTGTTGCGTTTCTGATAGAGTGGCTGCTCGAGGCATGTTTTCCCATCTCCAGTGGTCGATTCACATCTCATTAGATGTGTCTAAGAAAGATATCTGGTTCTTTAGTTGCTAGATGCTCCACTGCACTATGTTCACCAGCTAGCTGCTAACCATGTGTGTGGTTTGGTGCGGGGCAGGTAGTGTGTAGTAGTTTTTTAAAGCTTTATTACTGAAATCAGCTGTCTAAGGCTGCTGGAAATGAGGTTTATAGGAGCAGTGAGAGTGAACCAGTAGAGTAAAGTTGTGGGCTGTAAAGCCAAAACAATGAGCTGAAAGATGCTAAAACTCTCCATATAGGTGAGAGGAATAGACCCTGCTTTACAGGCTTTTCCATTAGCACCTTTGGCCCCGCTGGTCAAACCATGCCGCGTTGATATGTGTTTCCGTTTCCGGTTTAAATGCACTGAGTTGTGCCACGTCGCACCCAAGATTGACCATCTCCGGAGTCGGGCCAAAGTGGGCTCAACTGCCTCCACGTGGGCTAGGGTCCTGAAAGGGTCTGATTCTCAAGTCCCGCTCCCAAACTGGAACTGTGACAGCACCAACCCAAAACCACAAATCCGGTAATAACCATGCACTGTTCAAATAATTTGGCAGCACATTTAAAGTGATAATTTTGGACTATTTCTTATATGTGAAACTAAAACATTATATGTTAAAGCAAAGGTAAATCAAGAAAAAAAATTAAAATTAATTTTTTTGTTATCTTCATAATATTGAGCAGCACATCTCTGTAATTAATGTGCCTGTTAGTAACGCGACTGATTGAAGTGGTTTTCGTATTCCTGCTGACGCATGAGACAGAGCTGACACATAGAGTAGGCAGTCTTAGGAGTAAAACATTAAATTGAATTATTATTTTATCTTGATACATTTATTATCCAACACCTGCAATCAAAGTTGTATGTTCTTCTCTTCACCCAGAACCAAACCCAGAAATAAAATTCAGACAAAATCCGACCTGAAAACCACGTATTTTGCGGGATACCTGCTTAGTACTTGCAGGTTTCCCGACCCGAGACAGGACTCTGGTTTTGACGTTATTTAGGGACGATTCAACCTCAACATTCAGTTTACAGCTCAGTGACATGTTCAAATAGCCCCCGCTGTGGTAAGCAGTAGATGCCAAGCAAAACTGTAAGATGATAAGTAGCTGCCGACCAACACGCGTCACACAGAGCAATAGTAAACAGCGCTGAAGGGGACGCTGCTTTTAAACCTCATCGACTCATGACAAGCGCGTCATCAATTGAAGACACACAAGCGGGTAGCCCTGTTGTATGGAGATGATAATTCCTGCCATGCTGGGCTGACGCATCGAGTCAAGCCATACCAACACATGTGTATTGAAAAGGGCTAATAGTTACCCACTGTTACTTTGTAAGTGAATAATACTGATTTAGGCAGCTGTAAGGATTCTAACTTTAATGTGATTTGTGTTGGAGGTGTTATGAAAACATTTTTTGGGTTGAGCGTATTCAGAATGTAAACGGACTCTAACAGAAAAGTGGCTCGGGCGCTCTTCAAATATGAGACAAACATGTAAATCAGCACATTTATGTAACAAGGTGCATCTCTGAAAGGGGTTGGAGAGAGAGAGAGAGAGAGAGAGAGAGAGAGAGAGAGAGAGAGAGAGAGAGAGAGAGAGAGAGAGAGAGAGAGAGAGAGAGAGAGAGAGAGAGAGAGAGAGAGGAGAGAGAGAGAGAGAGAGAGAGAGAGAGAGAGAGAGAGAGAGAGAGAGAGAGAGAGAGAGAGAGAGAGAGAGAGAGAGAGAGAGAGAGAGAGAGAGAGACTTTGCTTCCTCTCCCAGTGGTGCCAACAGCCCCAGTTAACTCACCTACATGGAGAAAGAGAACAGAAGAAGAAGAAGAAGAAGAAGAAGAAGAAGAAGAAGAAGAAGAAGAAGAAGAAGAAGAGAGGGAGAGAGAGAGGAGGGACTGCGACATGAGAGGGAAGCAGAGGGGAGGGGAAAGTTTGCAGGTGTGACAGGGGCAGAAGAGTAGGAGGGGGAGGCGTCAGGCTATCTGGGTGAGAGAGGAGGAGGAGGAGAGGAGGAGTAGGAGGACTGGAGAGGAGACAGAAGAGATGAGCAGGCAAGGGGCACAGCAGCAAAACAGAAGGCTGGGGGTAGAGGGAAAGCAAGGAGCGAGTGGGAGAGGGAAAGAAAAGAGTGAGTGGGAGACAGAGAGACAGAGAGAGAGAGAGAGGGGAAAGGAAAAGAAAGAAAGCAAGTAAGCAAGCGAGGGAGAGTGACAGGGACAGAGGCCAGCAGAGGAGGAGGAGGAGGAGGAGGGGAGGGGAGGGGTGTGTGTGTGTGTGTGGGGGGGGGGGGGTTGGCATGGCAGACAGAGCAAGCGGGGGCAGAGAGAGGGAGATTTTGAATCTGTGAGACAGACAAGAGAGACTGAGCTGGTGAGGTGACACAGGCTCGGAGAGGGAGAGGAAAGCGAGGCAGCGTGAGAAGAGGAAAGGAGAGAGAGAGAGAGGAGAGGAGAGGAGAGAGGAGCGACGACAGTTTGAGTTGTTGCACAGAATACGATGATGGGACTGTACTATCCTTCCGTGTTGTCGGTGAGTGTTTATCTCGATATCTTTCTCATATCCTCCTCTGCGTCTGCTGTATCTCTGTGCCGAAGCTCAGGCTCCACTGTACGTGGAACGGCATCAGAGCAGGCAGCACTGTCATTGAGCATGAAATGTTAATTAACTGCTAACAGATGAGGACTCTTCTTGACCCCCTTTACTAGAGTGGTCCAGTCAGGGCATTTCAGACTCTCGTTAGGACTCGGCGCCCAGTCGCTATGAGGGATATAAACACTGAGAACTGGCGTAGTAGGCGTAGATGACAGCGAGATACAGGCTTGGAGATTGTATCGCTACAATTATGATTCGCCACGGTGAAATGCACGAGCTGCGATGTATTATTGTACGCCGTTGTTGTGGCATCTGTTCTGCCCTGAGCTAGAAGCGCATGCAATCTGAACATCAAGAGCTGCCACTGCCAGAAAACTGCCATGTATTATGTATGCTCAGAAGATACATAGAGTGCAGCATGTTAGTATGTGCAGCTGGATGCTGTTTCTGCAGTAAACTCTTTAGACATTTCTGAGTGGAAACAGTGAAGGAATAGGGGGAGGAGAGGTACGTAAAAAAGTCTTTCTTCTTTATTGCCTCTGCAGCTGTCTCTGTACATCGCTCAAGCCCTGTGAGCGAAAGGGACAGGTGTCCCCAGCACAGTTGTCTCTGTCCTTTTTTTCCCCTTCTCCTTACTCCCTCTTTCTTTCTCCTCCTCCCTTCTGCATCTCTTCTATTCAGCTAACAACACCTCCTCACTGTAATTTCTGTGTCACACATTTCACAAACACACAGAAGCTGAAGCACACAGTGGGCTGCAAAGTTGGTGCGTGAAGTGTCTCGTTCATATCATTACATTTCATTCGGTGTGAGTCAGGCTCTCTCTGTGTATGTGTGTGTTTCTTCTTCCTGTCTTTGCTCGTGCATGTGCTTCTCTTTCAGCTGTACCTTGGATTCCTGCTCTCTTTACTGTTTGACCTCTTTTTCTCCCTCCTCTTGCTCTCCCTGGGGCCCTGGCAGCTGTTATCTCAATGTTTTCCTCTAAGAGCCCCTGGAAGAGGGGGATGGGTTGGGAAAAGAGTGAGAGAATGGGAGCAGGAGAATAGAAAATTGATTTTTAAGGTGATGGGACACCCCCGGGCAGTTGCCAGGGAAGCCCGTGGATGAGGGAGATGAAATTATGCAGAGACGGACAAATAAGAGTAGTTTAAAGAGATGAAGAGCAACAATATTAGGTCAACTGGAGAGAGCTAGTTGGCTCTGTGACGCAATTGCAGACTGTAGAGCTGACTATGCAGTTACGTGTGTGTGTGTGTGTGTGTGTGTGTGTTTAGAAGCGTTCAGAGTTGTCTTGTGACGGTGGTAATTTATTAGCTCTTTTATAGTGTTGCTGCATGCTTATATTTTTTGGCCCCTTGCTGTAAGAGAGCTGGAGTAGCAGATCAGGTGCTAAAGACTGAAATATTTTCTCAAGCCCCACCTAAGCGTGCGCCCTAAGGCGAGGGAGAGACGCCTACCTGCTGCAAAACTACACACACACACTTCCACGCTTTCAAAAACTGTAAAGGGGTCATGAGGTTTCACCCCCACCCTCTGCCCTCCACCCAACCTCCTCCACCTCCCACCCTCCACAAATCTTGTTATTGATTCTTTGCAGGGTTAACAGTGATGGTCGGTAAATGATCCCAATGAGCCGTGTTGCCGTGGCAACTTGCATGAGTCATTCATTTTGTACGGATTGTTAAATGGTTCGAGGAGTGAGGAAAATGTCGACAGGAGAGCCATGTGAGGTAAACACCTTTTGCACTATGCTTCTAAAAAAAAAAAAAGAAAAAGAGAGAGAGAGAGATGGTTATGAAATTGCCCAAACCTGTAGTTGCTGTAGCGGTTATGCCTCTTTAGCAGCTATTTACATGTCTAATGGCTCTAAAAGCACTCGCTGCGAGGCATCTGCGTTGATTCAAAAGGACCTGCCTTTGAAATGGATAGGGGTTGCCCTCACTGACTCTTTGGATGGTGCGGTTGACAGTGACAACACTGTCCTACGGCTGCCTTGTGTACATTTGTAAAACCACACTCGACAACCAGATGAGTGCTTTATTATTACAGAGCCCTACTTGAGCTCTAAACAAGACTAACTCGTTCCATGGCTGTACCAAATGCATTGAAAGAGGCGTGACCATTTTGGGTAAATACGCGTCCATCTGCAAGTCTGTGTGTTCACCTGCACATGTGATTGTTTCGGAGGAGGCGTGTGGCTTTTAACATGGAATAAATGTGGACAAATAATGTCATCATCTTTTTGTTTTGGAGTGTTTACCTTTCATAAAATGCTGCAGTGGAGCCGAGCGGAGCATTGACACAGCTTGTGGAGGGATGACAGGGACAGGCATGTGTGTATCCCTGCTCACATGTATGTTAAAGGGGGTCTCCCAGAAATGGCGTGTGAGGAAGGGGAGTCGTACGTGAGACCCTACAAGGAAGAGGACGGGGGTGTGTTGGGAGGGTTTTGTTTGACAAGCAGACATGTTACCCTATAAGGAAATGGAGGAGCGTGTGGGAGGAGGAGCCCAGGCATTGCTGATATCTTGTTGCTATGAAGCAAATGGGCTTGATTGACATGCGTGGGGGCGGGACGTATGCAAGGGTCCCGTCTGGATTTTATGAAGCGTAAAGAAGCGAAGCGCACAGCAGAGAGAGTGGGAGGAAAGGGAGAACAGCAGCAAGAGAAGCGAAGAAGAAGAAGAAGAAGAAGAAGAAGAAGAAGAAGAAGAAGAAGAAGAAGAAGAAGAAGAAGAAGAAGAAGAAGAAGAAGAAGAAGAAGAAGAAGAAGGGGAGGAGGAGGAGGAGGAGGAGGAGGGGTTGACGTGGGATGGAATAATTTAACAAGAGGGTGTCTCCTGGCTCATCGGTATGCCACAGACACGCTGTTAAACGTTTCTCCAGCTGTTTGCAGCTCGAGTAGCATCAGCGCAGAGTCAGAAGCCAAGATCTGAGCTGAGCACAACTTCCCCAGTTAATATGATTATTGAGCCAAAATGTGAGCTGCTGCTAACAGCATGAATCACATTTTCCAGCATCAACTTTGTTGAATTAGGCTATAGACTAATGGCTGGAGGCCCGAGAAAGTAAGATAGTGAAATGTCATTATTCATGTGAAATGACCCAGTGTTGCCCTAGTTAGCTTTTAGCCATGTTCCTCTGCTTTCTCTTCTTCTCCTCTTGTCCTCCTCCTCCTCGACTCCTCCTGTAGCGTAGTGAGACTGCTGCAGACGAGCACATTTTATAACATGCCTCCTCAGACACACTTGCTGCTGCTAACTGACCCGAAAGTAAGCCAGCTACAGCTACCGCTCTGAGTCACTGGCTTTGCCTGGCCAACGCATACACTTACACAACCCTTAATGCCTTAACGCCCCAACGCCAGGGGAGCGGAAGCACAAACACACACACGCTGATATGCACACAACATGCACACAAACAAAACGTACACAGACCTGAGTGCTGGCACAAATGCACAGCTTACAGTTTGCCTGTCTACAGGGCAGCACTTTTCTTCAAATTGACCAGGAATGCCCTCCCTCCTTGTATTTGTGTTCCTCCTCTTATCCTGCTATCTATGTGCATTTATTCAGCAGATGCTTTTATCCTGATGTCAAGCACAAAGGCCACTCGCAGTCAGCAAAAGACCCATAACTTGACGGTTTTAAAGAGCGGAGAAAGAAAAAAAAAGAAAACAAGCAGCACGCAGGCACACGCTATTTTTGCAGATAGCGGGCTGTTGACACAGTGTATCAGGTAGAGAGAGGGCTGTTGAGATGCGGCTAAAATGGATCTCCTCTGAAAAGGCCAATCGTCGAACACAAATACAAGGTTGTTTTTGGCTCGTATTCCCGCTTCTATTTTGGTCTGGCAGAAGGAACAGCAACAGCCGGGGTTGTCCATTCTCCCGCTAGGCTGTAGTCTGTTTCTGTGCATGAGCAACAACAATGAGGAGGATGTTATGATTGATAGGGAAATAATCTGATCAGCGATATGGACTGCGGGAATAATATATAGTGCCGCAGCCAAGATATCAAAACCTCACGTCCTAAGTGTGCAGTATTAAAAAATTCAAGTCACTATCATTCTGTCTGAGTTGCATCACAACTTGTCAAGTCCAAGACTGACTCATCAGTAGATGAGTGAGTTGTGTCATGAGTCATCAATGTTGGGACTCGAGTACGACAACACTGGAGCCGTGATGAACATTCTAATGCAGAGTAGGAGGGTAGTTTTCCCAACAGATTTGACAAAAGGTAGTTTTTTTTAATAGCCTACTCTTTTTCCTTCCTCTGTTTTGTAACCAACTGTATTCTCTGCAGCAACCGTTATGGCAGGGAGATCCCTGAGTCAAGTTTCCCAGAGTTTCTTCAAATGTTTTCCTTCCTCTATTTTTGGTTATTGTTCAAGTTCCAGACTTATTGTCCCATGAAAGGCAATTAATTTTGCAGCAAGTAGCACACATAATACACACGGCAGCTTCAGGTTTTAAACGGGACTAAGCTTCTGGAAGGCAGTACTTAAAAAGAAACACTTCACCCACAAAATGACCTTTTCTATATTAATTTATCACCGTGTGTTACCTTGAATTCATGTGGAAAACTGTTTTTCTCGCATGCCTCCATGGTGAATGGGAAATCCAAAAAAGGCAAAATTCTTGGTAAATTAAAGTAAACAGGGCCCATATTTAAGGTTATTAATCCGTTTACAAACTTCCATACAACTTCTGCAGTATAATCCAAGTCCTATTTATTCAGTCGTATGCTCAGCACTTCCCAAACACACATTTACATTAAAACTTTAAGATTTAAAACATTTTAGTACAAACACTCATGCTGAAGGCATACTGCTTGTAGACGTTAAGTGTTTAATATTGTAACGTTTTAGCTAAAATGCATGTGTTTGGGAAGTACTGAACATATTACTGGATAAATGAGACTTGAATTATACTGCACAACCAGACTTCCGTGTCAAATGGTCAAATAGCTTTACAAACCCCCTCCCCCCAAAAATTTTAGACAGTAGTTTACCACCATTTCTGTAACTTTCCATAACCGATAATCTGTCATTTACACCCTCTTCACGCTGTGACTGGCCAGCTGTGCAGAGGTGAGAAACTAAGATGGGTTTAAACTTCTCTCTATGAATCAAATTTTTCATGTGTAACACAACTATTTCTGTCACTTTTCATTTGAACATTATAGTGTAACACTTGACGCGAACCAGGAGCAGCTGTTTAGAAATGTGCATGTCCCATATTCACTCTGTATTGCTTCTTACCCCTCTCTATGACTGCTAGCTTTTTACTCCACCGTACGAATCAGCTAGACACACTTTTGCATTTTGAAAAAAAGACATCTTTCCAAGCATGGCCCGACACTTGGCACAGCAGAGCTTTGAGTTAAATGTCAGCATTAGAGCTGCAAAAATTAGTCAACTGATTATACGATCGACAGAAAATAAATCTGCAACTATTTTAATTATCAATTCATAGTTTAAAGGTCCAGTGTGTAGGATTTTGGGGAATATATTGGTAGAAATTCATTCATTCATTCATTCATTCATTCATTTTCCATAACCACTTATCCTGTTAGGGGTCACCAGGGGAGCTGGAGCCTATCCCAGCTGACATTGGGCGAGAGGTAGGGTACACCCTGGACAGGTCGCCAGACTATCACAGGGCTGACACACAGAGCAGGCAACCATTCAGAAATGTAATATAATATTAATAACTAATATTGATGTCTTTTCATTAGTGTGTAGTCACCTTAAAATTAAGAATCGTTGTGTTTTTGTTACCTCAGAATGAGCCGTTTACATCTACACATGCAGCGGATCCTTTTCCATGGAGTCCGCTATGTTGTTCTACAGTAGCCTAGAACAGACAAACCAAACACTGCTTCTAAATAGAGCCAGTCATTTTTTCACACCAGCCATCACTGGCACATGGGATAAATTTCAGTTGGCTGCTATTTGCAACCTCACCACTAGATGCCACGAAATCCCCGAATCCCCCCCCCCACCCCCCAAGAAAAAAATGCAAAAAAAATGTGACATTTTCAAGTTTTCACATGTCATGATCTGCTGCTTTCCTTGGTCTTACATATAGTAAATTTGTGGGTGTGGAAATGTTGGTTGGACAAAACAAGACATTTGATAAAGTCACTTTACCCTCTGGGATATTTATAACAAGCTTTTCTCATTGTTTTCTTGTAGACCAAATGATTCATACATAGTCATTAGTTGCAGCTCAGGTCAGCATACTAATAATATGTTCATAGTGACAATGCTAGTGTGCTAACATTTGCTACTTAGCACTAAACACAAAGTTCAGCCAAGGCTGATGGTAATATCGCAAGTTTTGCAGGCTTTTGTCATAAAAGTCTGGACTACATGAAATTCTGACCTGCTGATGGCGTTGGAAGGCCTCACCAAAGTTGCTTCAGTGTTGGACACACCAACATTGTCTTCCACAGAGCTGTTTGTGTGGCTGAAAGGTTTTTCATTTCCATAATAAACTGTTTGCCAACATTTTGCAGCAAGGAGGTAAAACTTCCTGTACGCAGGTTCAGTCTCAGTGTATCGTCCCCTTTCTGCTTTTCCCATTTCACCACTTGACCCAGCCTGGGTGATCAGCTTTCCCTTTCTAGTACGCCACAGCGGTGGGTCCAGTTTCCCTATTTCTGTCTGTCATCCAGGTTAGCTCTTACCTGGTGACCCAGGATGACTCGCTCCACCCGCTATCATTTTTACCTCTGCTAATGCAGATCATCCAGGGTGAGCTGATGCAAGGCGAAGCCAACCAGTGTATCATTTAGCACATAATGTATTTTGTCTCCTGCAGTTAAAAGCCTGATCTAAACTGACTAATTTCCATCGTCTCTGCTCTCCTTTTCTGTCTCTCTCAAACATAATGAATTCAGGATGTCTCATCAGAGGATTTCAGCTCATGTTCACATTATTACCATCAGTGATGTAACAGTGTTACAGAGAGAAAATTCTTCACATATTAACAACTTTCTGGTCTATTTTTAAGCCTTTGTTCATTAATTAGAGCATAGAATTATGACTAATATAAAAGGATGGGTGGAGTAATGTATGGAAACACCTTAGAATAAATATCTATCCAATACAATGAGATTAAATGAAAGTTGTTTATGCAGAAAACTCAGAAAGAGTCTGACATTTTGTAAACCTAGATGAGTATTTACTTACATATTGATATTATATAATCAAAACATTCACAGGGCCTAATGACTGTAACAGTCTGTGCAAATAATGAGCAAACATTTTCTAAAAAAAAACAAGGTATACAGTAAGACTGCAGTGCTGCTGTGTGAAACTGAGGCAGGACAGGAAGGCGAGGATGTGAGGGATGTTATCACTTATCAAAACCTTCATTTGGAGGCTTGTGGACAAGATTGGAAGAGGTTCATACAGCTGCAGGGTTTAGAAGGAGCGGACACAGCTGCCGTTTCAAAATGTGAATGAAGTTAAACTTGGACTCTGTGGTCAGTAATCTGGCTCGAGTGCTGAGCTCTGAAGATGGAGAACATGGTTTCTATTCGAAGTTAAACTTGGACTCTGTGGTCAGTAATCTGGCTCGAGTGCTGAGCTCTGAAGATGGAGAACATGGTTTCTATTCTGGCGGAGGTGAAGACTCCTCACCTGGCAGGAGATTCAGCAGTTTAGGTATGAAAAGCAGATGCGTGCAGTGAGGAGGATGGCAGCACCGATTAATGATGAACACATATTTACTGTATGTTATCAGGGAGAGGAGGGAGTGAGATAACAGGATTGCTGGTTGTGATTACTCTTCTGAAATCAGACCATTGCCGCAGTCATAAAACGTTGAGTTCAAAGCATCTGATACAGTTTCCTTTGCTCTTACAATGGCAGTAAAAAGAGGACTAGCCACCAAGAAAAGTAGTTTCTTACAGCACAAGGAAATTTCTTTTAATTGATTACACAAGTGGAGGTTGGAGCTGTTTGCAGTGTCGCACTGCAGCTGCATCCTTCCGTAGTAAAACAAAACACAAACAAGAATATGTTAAAAGATTGTTCATGTATGTAAAAGTGTGTTATTAGTTTCATGTGCCAGTTGTATTTATTAATATTATTAAGGTCTTATACTTAATATCTTATATTAACTTTATCATCACAGAGGAAATATAATTTGTAGTAATGGCTTTATAAAAGAAACCAGGATTGGTGCATAAATCAAGGTGTTTAATGAAATGGTTAAACACACGTGACTAGGCCTGTCACAATAACTATCGATTTATCGTGCGATATATGGTCATGACCTCGATCATTTTGCTAACCCTGATGTTGCCTGTTGTGTTTACATACAGAAGAATATCAACAATATTTTAGCCGACATGATGTCAGAATGAGCAGCAGGGTTTTCCTGACCATTGTAACTGGGGTTCAGCTGTTTTACTTGCGTTAGTCCAAAGACATGTAAAACAATGCACAGCGTAGCTTACGGATAGCCTGCAGCTGCACTTTTGGAGTGGAACAGTCTCAGCCCTAAAAGCCATTAGCTTGCCAACCCCTGGTTATGAGCCAAAATGTCTGTCATTTGTAGTTTTTCTTCTCCAATAACTTAATCCTTCGCTGCGTAAATTCACCAGCAAACCGCCTGGCTCCAAGGCCGCCCAGCCCTGGTAGGCGACTGCAGCACACCAGTTGAATTATGGAGGCAACTATGGTTTCACCGCAGCTTTGCTAAGCTTGTCTAAGGGGCATCACTTGGTTTTGTTTTTGTTGGCCATATGTTGTATAAAATCTCAAGCCGAGTAATTTTGGGCCACTCCTATAGGGGTACTATAGTTTTATATACACTTTCTCTTGTATATATTAACAGGTGTTTATTACTCTTCAAAAGATGTTCAAATATATAAAAAAAAATATATTTTTAAAATTCCAATGTCTGAATATATCATCCAACAAAAGCAGTTACCACATGACACCAGTATTTCCTTTACCATGTGGATGCCTTCAGTTCTGTTGATTATGTGGAGTCGTTGAGTTTTGCCTAGCAAGAGGCGACATTTTCTTGAAACTTGACAATAACATCTAATAACAAAAGAGTTGTTAAAGCAACTGTGAAAAATAGATTTCAAACAGTTTATTGTTATTTTACTTAATTAGACTTGGTTTTCAAGTCAGTAAATTATTTTATTATTTTAGTCAGTTATTTACAAGATTGATTCTGGAAGAAAAAGGTGTTTGGAAGAAAAAGGTGAGATTCAGGATAAATAGATGCACCCTCAAGCAAAGAAATAATGGATTTGGTGTCTATCGTGCTTGTCCCAGTGACAAGGTGTTAAAATATGTATGACTTACCTCGCTACCTGTAAAAAGCTTAATAATGTAGTGATTAGTTACTTTGAATCTTGTGAATATCCAATATAATACAGAAAGTCCGGTTGTGTTTACTTGTGTGTGCCTGTGTTATTTACCAGACAAAGTTTCCCTCTCACTGTTGACCCGGTGAAGCTCCGCTGTAGCTGCTCTCAAGTCACAATATCGATGTGATCCGTGTCGACCGCGTGCATCCCCCGGTTTGTCACTGAGTCGAGGGGCCCGGCTACCGTGTCACAGGTGTGACGCAGAGAAAGGTCAAAAAGCTGTGAGACAGATGGCATGCGCACGCTCACACACACACACACACACACACACACACACACACACACACTCCCACACACTTATAACACTCCCAAAGGGACAGAGATCTATTGTGCAACTCAGATGGGCATCGCTGCATTCTGTCACACACACACACAAACACACACACACACACACACACACACAGTCAGTGTAGCCAAGCAGATGTCTAGTAAGCATGTAGTCTCTTTAGTGGTGAAATCCATTTTGGTGGTGGAAGAAAAATACACCAAATATGACTTTTACTAATGAATTATTATTATTATCATTATTATTATTATTATTATTATTATTATTATTATTACAACTGCCTGTTTCTAGCGCTACTGTTCAGCTGTTGCTACCACTGCAAATAATAATAACAATAATAATGAAAATGATAATGATGATTAGATGTAGGAGGCGAACAGGAAGACGAACAAGAACAAGGAGATTAAAAAGATAGAAAAAGAATAAGAAGAGGCTGCCAGATGCAGCAGCCATTGTTCAGCCATATCTTTGTTTATTTTTTAATATATTTTACTTGTTAATGCAATTTCCCTCGATTTGCATCTTAAACTTGTTTCACAACAGTTGTCTTTTATGATTTGACTTTGTTTTTTGGGTGTCTTTTGATCCTTTTTGCTTTTTTTTAACTTTCTGTCAAGATTTTATCAGCTATTTATTCTGTTTTCTAATTCTTGGTTCTTTTTTCTATTTTATCTTAATGACAGGCAGTGACTACCTTCCATCTTGATAAAGGTTATTGAACTATTTAAAGATACAATATGCAGTGCTTCCCCTTTAAAATGTCTAAAAACAACTAGATTATATTATTATAGTCTAGTTATATTATTATATGTTTTGTTGAATTGTGAACTTAGATTATCCCAAACATTTCAAACAATGTTCAAAATCAGAGAAATCCTTCATTTTAATCAAGGGTATGATCTGTGTCATTTGGTCAAGTTGTCAAGGATTGACTTTTATCCAGTTTTAAGCCACATTTTTTAATGTACATTTTCGGTTGTTTTTTACTATATATTTTAAATAACATATTCTGAAAATAACATATTCTGCCTTGAAACACCAGGGTCAGCGATGGAATTAAGTCCAGGATTTAATCACTTTATCCCTGTCAAATGCTGCGTTTAAAGGGGGTCAAGTACAGCATGTTTACAAGAAGAGTCCATATGAACAGCCCCTTGTTGTAGTATTCTTGACCTTGTTGGAGAGCTCCGAGCTCCAGACTTTGTGTACATGACTTCCCGTGTCGTAAACACAAGCTCACAAGTTCCATTTGAGGCAGAAAAGTCAAATGTGTAGTATATATCTATCTATGCTAGCGTTATGCCATAAAATGGTTTTAACTCACATGCACTGTTTATATGACTGTTTCCAATTGTGTTAAATTATGTCTTTTGTTTTATCTTAAGCCTACAATATACAGATAATGTTTGTGGCTGCAACTACCAGTAGAAGCTTAAGCATTGTGCTTCCACCTGCAACGTGAATATAATTTTGCCAACACTTTTTTTGGTGATTATTTCACTTTTCATATAATGCTATCGAAATAGTAAAATTTCTAATTTATCCATACTTTACGATCAAGTTTGGTAATTAGCTTAGTTTGCTAGTTGAATTTAAAATTAGCGTGCTAACACACTAATGTAAGATGGTGAGCATGGTCAATATTAAACTTAACTAAACATCAGCTTGTTAGCATTGTCACTGTGAGCAGCCTCAGTAACTAGTGTAACTGTAGACTTAATCTTGTTATAAATATAATGTCAGTAAACCAAACTAACAGATTTTGTCAGCATGTTGCAGGCTTGAATTGATCGGCCATCCAGTGCAGTTATTAGCAAGTTATAAAAAGACCAGAAAGACAGCGATGGTTGGTTAATCTTTGGCAGCTATGGCTCAGAGCCAGGACCATGCTTCTTCTATCAGTCATCACCTTTTATCGTCCCATCCCCCCTTTTCTCTCCCGTCCCTGCTGTCTCCCTCCGCTCTCTAACTATTACCATTTAGGGTATCCATGCCCCACTGCCAACAGCTAGGAATGTGTCTGTGTGTGTGTGTGTGTGTGTGTGTGTGTGTGTGTCTGTGTGTGTATGTTGTGTTTGTATTCCATCATGTGTTTGTGGGTGCCTGTATTGTTCTCCTACGCTCTCGAACGTCGGTACCATTTTTTCTTTTCTGGGGGTAATAGTGTTCACAAAATACTTGGGCCGGCTTCCTTACTAACAGTTGGTCTTTGTGTGAGCATTTAGGTGTGTGGGTGTTTGCGTGTCAAAGGTGGTTTGTGTGCAGAGGCGTTTGTGAGTGTGTGTGCAGGCGTTAGACACTCACCATTGTACAACACCGAGCACGGAGGCATCTGACCCTCAATAATAGATGTGGCTGCAGTGAATATTTAATGGGTGGGGGGTGTGCATACATGCATTTACACGCACACACACACACACACACACACACACACACACACACACACACATACACACACATACGTGAGGAAATGGAAATATAATATCCACGCTTGTATGACTTTTACACCGAAGCTCTCGGGAAAGTGGTCTCTGTGTGGTCGGGTGATGCTCTCGGTAAAAGATACTGTGGAAGTTAGCCAACCATCTACTTTAGCTTTCACTCCTTGCTCATTCTCCTCTCTCTTCCTTCCAACAGGGCTCTCAGGATAGTGCTGGTGGTCAGGAGGGACTTGTACCTCCACCTTTCTCTGCATTCCCTCCACCTCCACCGCCGCCCCCCCAGAACGGCCTGGCCCTGGATTACGGGGGCAGCCTGTACGCAGCGGGGGCCGTTCAAGGCCCTGTGGAAGCCGGTGGAGCAGCGAACAGTGCCGCCAACGCTGCCAACAGCCTCAGTGTCCAAGTGAGTGCCAGCTTCTTCCTCTGTGTGCAGCCCACATCAGGGCTTTGCCTTGAGAGGGCGCCCAGAGTGAGGAAGAATGTTATAGATTTAAAAAATAGTAGAAAGTCACTGGGATGCAGAGACCTGACTTGAATGGTACCAGTTACAGATCCAATACCCTTTTCGCTTAAAAGTCTGTAAACCTCTGTTTGCAGTAGACCGATTAGGATCTTTCCTAATTTATGTGTGAGGTAACATGAAGCTGTAACTACACATTCATTCTTGAAGAGCAATTTCACACCCCATGATAGCTTCAACACAGCCTCCCTCGCAAATTCAAAACATGCATATGAACCCAAGACTGTTCAGAGTTGTTTGAACTGCTAGCTTAGCATTAGCCCAGAGAGGCTTCAGCAGATGGTTTGCAACCTTTCCAGTCACGGACCCTTAAATTGACACACATTAGGCTACAAACCACCATTAAATACGAATTTGCTTTAGGGACCTCCATCTGAAAAGATTTTGATTGTTGGATATGATTAAAAATATTTTGTCATAATTGCTGAAACTGTAACTACATCCACATTAGACAGATAATCTGTGAAGAAAATCCTATTCCTCTGCCTATTTTATTGCCTTGTAGTGCTGGCATTACCACTTGTGAGCGAAAACAACCAGTCACAACAGAGAAGTCTCTAACGCAGCTGTCAATCACTTCTCTTGAACTGCAGTCAAACTGTAAAACTAGGCAGCTGTTGATCAAATGTGAATCAAGATCGTCTGTTTCTCGCCTAAAATGTTTTCAGAAACTATATATCTGTATTTAGTGTACTGTTTAGATGTAAAATGAGAAAGTTTGTGACCTGGCTGCCTTATTGGAAACAGTTAAGCCAAAAATGAAGCACTGCCCACCGGCCAGAGCAAACGTTCTCTTTTTACAGCTTAACAGTACACTGTAGGCAATGTAGTAACAGAATCTTGATTATATTTGATCAGCGCTGTTTACGAGCAGAGATTGACATGATTGACAGCTGCGTCAGAGACTCCTCAGCTCTGATTGGTTGTTTTCCCTCAGCTGGGGTAGATTCTAGCAAATGCCATTAGGAGCACTACAAGTTGGAGGAGGAACACGTTTTTTGTCTCATGTCCTTCTTTCAGAATATAGGGACAGTTTCAGCAAATATGACAAACAGTTATTTTTATAGAAGTTACTATCTGTAGCTTTAAGACTAGAGCTCTGCTGTTATCAGCTAATGTTAATTGTGGGGGAAGTGAAACTTATTATCAGATTAGTCACTCTTAAGATTCTTTCTCACACAGCTTATTTCTATAGTGAATGAAATAGTGCAAATAAGGTCTTCCCCAGTTTTCTGTGGACCTCCTGGAACTCCCTCAAGGACCCCTGGGGATCCTGGGATACCTGGTCAAGAACCACTGTAATAGGGGGTGTGAATAAGTGTTAGTAAGAGTGTAAATTTGCCCCAAAAACTATTAAAAGAAATGTAATTCTGGCTAAAACTACTACAGTTTAATAATCCTGTAATAATTGCTTCTCATGAAGGCTATAATGTTGTGGTGCTGTGGAACTGTGTTTTGTCCAAGCATTTAAGGATAGGTTAAATAGCAGAAACACCTCTCTGTATAATACATTTCATGTAAGGAGCAATCTGAAGACATTACTTTGGGATCTGGGAAGTAGTGTGGGCATTATTCACTATTTTCTAACATTTTCTGGACAAAAAGATGAATTCATAAATCTGGAAAATAACTGACACATTAATGGATTAGAAATAATTGTATGTTGCGGGCCCACAGCTACTGTGTAAACAATAAAAGTCTCCTTTTTATCCTGTTTCTTTGTCCCAGCAGTCAGATGGGTCCTCCCAGATTGACGGTCAGTCAGTTGTTGGCTCGGGGGGAGTAGGTGGCGGCGGGACTGTTGGAGATGATTCAGACACCAAGGGGACCCCCAAACGCCTCCACGTGTCCAACATCCCTTTCCGCTTCCGAGACCCGGACCTACGGCAGATGTTTGGGGTATGTAGACTGCAACATTCCCCCTTTTTTCCACTATGCATCATCACATAACAGCAACCCAGAAAAGTAGCTTTGGATTAAAAAGGATGCAGTTAATAAAAATAATGACTCAAAGGACCGATCCAGTGACGTCAGCACTGTGTCCTCAATTTCTTTTTACTGTTTATTTCCTGTCCTCCAGTGGGATTTTAAATGAAAATAAGGCTCTGTCATATCTCTTTTCATCTAAAAGGAATCCGTTTTTGTCCTGTTAGACTAAAAAAAACAAAACCTTTGCTTGGACTGTCATCTTGTAGAAAGATTATTTAAAGCCAGGTATAAAAATCTGGCCATGTGCTCAGGCTTTTTTGTCAGAGGAATGTCTCTGAAATGTGGTGCAGAGAAAAGAGCAGAGGCGAGGAAGATATGGTGGAAGAAAAGACTGCCAGAGCTGGCTGGGTGCCAGCTCATCATGCCTGAACAGTGCTGACACCCTGTGGCAAGACGCAGCACAAGACTTGCATGCCTCTTCAGCCTCCTCATCTTTTTCTTCTTTCTGTTTTGCAGCAATTTGGCAAAATCCTCGACGTAGAGATCATTTTCAACGAGAGGGGATCCAAGGTAGGGAGTTGGAGCAACGTTTAAAATTTGTTAACAAATATGAACTCAGCAAAAGCTTCATTTTCAACCTTCTGTCGCTCTCCCCCTCCTTGTCTTTTTCCATTTTCTCCTTCACCTCTGCTTGCAGGGTTTCGGCTTTGTAACATTCGAGACGAGTGCAGATGCAGAGAGAGCCAGAGAGAAGCTTCACGGTACGCTGGTGGAAGGACGTAAAATCGAGGTAACTCACCACCCTCGCTCCCCTTTTTTTTTTGTTTTTGAAACGGCGACCATTTTCTCCTCCGTTTCCCCTCCATGTCCGAAAATGAGAATTTGTTCTGGTCGTTTTCTGCCCCAGAGAAGGTTTCCGGGTGGCTGTATGTGTTTGACTCTAACCCCTCTGGCTTCACTATAGCATGGTGCAGTGGTGCCACGCGCACAGACGTCTCTCTAGACGGCACTTCCTGTTGATGTTTATGCTGTCATTGTTGTTGTCGTTGATGTTGTGGGCTGTCCATTGCACCTTGATCTTAAAGCTGTGTGGTTTGCAAAGCATGCTGGGTGGAGTGGCTACACAACAGGCATGGCCGGTGAGACGTCGCTACACGGGGTCGCTGACGATGTCCGCTTCTGTCACAGCATGTAGGATCTTTTCTTTCTTTTGTTTTTTGTTTTTTTTAGTTTTCCTGCACCTTTTCCATCACCATCATCACTTCTTCCATGATCATGATGAGTGGCCATTTTTGGTTTATGGTTGTGTTAATGACCAGAAGGGCAGTTAATGGCCTCTCAGGAATTTTTCCTCTGAAAAAAAAGTGCTTGCTGGTGTCTGTAAGAGGCTACTGTATGTTGCATGGATGGATCATGAGGTCAGAGATCGTCACTGAGTTTTTCAGTTAATATTACATGGGTGACTCTGGGGAGCAGGTTTTTTCGTTTGATGTGTTAATGGACTGATGCATGATGGGGAGCATTTTCAGGGGGCAGTTTTTTCTGGAATGAGACTGCTGTGAGAAGCGTGGTGTCATTTCTGATGCTTCAGAAAAGCTGACTGTTTAATTTCAGACGTGCGAGATGGATGGTAAAAAAAAAAAAACATGTTTTATTTACACACACACTTGCATCCACCACTCCTGAAAAAGAACACCAGATCTCATGGAAGTGCATTTTGTTGTGACATCTTTTTTTTTTAATTTGTCAGCATGAGCTCGGATTTCAGTTGCAAATGGCCTTGGAGATCAGATACACCATGCTTTCGCCATTTGCTCTGGCTCTTGATTTCGAAATCACGCTTTCTTTTTTATTTGTACTTGCTACTAAAGCTCCTCTGCATGGTCTCGAATGTCTTGCACTCTTCTCTGTCTCTGTGTGTGGGTGTGCAGGATTAAAAATACGGAGGGCGGAGAGAGAATGAACATGTGAAGAGAATGCAATAGATAGCTGTCGTTCCCTCTCCTTTCTTTTTCCTTTTTCCTTTTTTTATTTTGATTGGTTCTCCTCCATCTCTCTCCACTCTTTTTCACCAGGCCAGTCTGTCTGTCTGTCTCTCCCAGTTTGTGTGTCCCCATATGCACCTGCATTTCTGCTGTCCACCCCTCCCCCCATATCTCTGTCCATTCCCCTGTCCTGTGATGTAGTCAGGTAGCATAGACATTGGAGAACGAGATTAAGTTTGATTTTGAGTGATTATTTTCTCAGTTATCTGAATATAATCTGGGCAGTAATAACAGGTAGATACCCCCCCCCCCCCCCCCTCACTAAGGTAGATAAAATTATTTTTCTGTTTCCATTTGTTTGCTCCTTTTATCATCTTTTATGATCTGTGTCTATAGTGGGTTTAAACCAGTTAGAGGCTAGATCGTTGTCAAACGGCTGATACTTGTAGGTGACTGTTGACACGTGACCTGTTACATCACTTCCTCTCTGCCACAGGGTGGGGGTTGCTTTTCATTACCTCGTTTTGTTTATGTTTTTTTTTCCTTTAATTTTGATTTTATTTGGATCATCATTTCTTTCTTACATATATTTTCTCTATTTCCCTGATGATTTTTGTATGTTGTTGTTGTTGTCAGTCTCCACGGTAACTGCTCGCGTGTCCTCACGCCGTTTCCCTGGCAACGGTAAGTTGTGTACACATGGCATCATCTTTGAATGACCCCTCCCCCCACCCCATCCGTCAAAAAATTGAAATAAAATGCACCCAACACCCAAATGAAGGGCTCCTCTACTGAAGGGAGCTTGATTGATTGATTGATTGATTGATTGATTGATTGTATTGACAGAACATGATTGGCTAATCCTGTGATTGATTGGGGAGGTGGTGAATGAAACGATTATGAGATTAGCCATTGATCGCATGGCATTATAAAGGCCACTTGTATAACTGAATGTACTGCATCTATCTGCAAGTGCAACAACTATGACTACCACTTCTTATACATTCATTCCAATCACCTCTCTAACTGCATTCAGCATTTAATTCCAGAGCTGTATCCTGCATGGTTTACTCTCTTTCTCGTCATCTGTATGACGCCATATAGTACTATGTCATCTCTCTGTGTCATGTGTCAGCCAATAGCTGCATTTTTGCACCTTAGTGGGACAGCATGCTGAAGCATGAGTGCTATGTTAGCTTTACCGGAGAGAGGATAATAGTTGTCTGTATATCATGGTGTATTGTAGTACTTGATGATCCCTTTCTGTACCACTTTGTAGACTGCAGACAGTTGTAGAGGTATGGCTGTTTAGATTTAACATTTAAATTACAGATGTGGATGAATAGTGTGCGCCCAAAAGAGGATGCAAGCTTACTTCAAAGCAAATCTACTCCTTATATGTAATGTGTAAACCTTTAGCAGCCTTTCTAAGAAAGAAAAAAAGCTGCCTTGAATTAATACGCAGACCCCAGCAAAGCAAACTTAAAAATTTCTGCCACTGATTGAGTAACGGCAGCTTCTCTTCGTTCTGATTTCTGTAAAGAGGTGTCCTTGTTTTACTTTTTGATCAGTTTGGTTCTGGATGGTGTGTGTTGGTGGTTGTGTGCTTCGAGGTCTCTCTGGTGTGCGACACTGATCTGGAATGCCTGGCAGTGTTTCACAACCATGGTTTGATTTGATTTTTTTGAGGAATGATATTTGCATCCCCCATCCTCTCTGTCTTTATCTAGACTCCTCCGTCTCTCCGTATTCGTTCTTGCTCCATTCATCATTTTCTCCATTGTTGCTCCTGTACAGTTAGATCCAATGTAGGCAAAATGGTCGGATGTATTTTTTGTATGTGTGTGTCGCATCTTGTTGTTTCTGTTTGTTCATTAGAAGAATTGCACATTTGGATGGATTGTTCACTCTCTCTCTCTCTTCTCCACATCATGTATGTGTTTTTCCGTGTCTTTTCATGTGGACTGGCTCCTCCTCCTGCATCCCTCTATATTTCTGTCTTATCTCTCTCCCTCCCCTCCCTCTTTTTCTGTATGATGTGTATTGGACTGGGAGGGCTGCCAGCCTTTTTTGATTGGTCTCTTGCTGCATCTGATGCTTGCTGATTGGCTAGTTTTGCTCACCTCTGGTGATGTGATGCGCTCTTGATTGGCTGTGTGTAATTTGTGTATGAACTCTTCGATTGATGTTTTTTGCATTGTGTTCAACTGATGAATCTGCCGCTTAATTCACCTTCTTTTTCCCTCTTCTTTTTTTGTTTTAAAGGTAGCAATATAATGGTCTTGGATTTCTTTTTGAATGCTTTTGTTCTGAAATATTTTGTTGTTTTTCTTTGTTCTGTGTGCCAATGGTTGCATTGTTTGTGTGCAAAACTGCCTGACTTACTCACCAGGATCCTTGTTTTCTATGTCTTTCTCCTTCAAAAGAAGCGCATGCATCAAATACCATCGCTGCTCATCAACAGAATTAACCTCTATCATAAGTAAAAGAAAACAGTTTAAGTATAACGACACCTCACACTTAAAGTTCAGTGTTAAACTCTGATCATCGTGCAGAGTATCTCCCTGATGTGTCACAGACTACATTCAGTTTAAGAACACAAGACACAAACTTCACATGTGATTTGATTCCGTATCATTCTGATAATTCCTCAGTGCTTGTTTGTCCCTTAAACTGGCTCGACCTAGCCGCTGACCACTTCTTCTGGTGTCCAGGTGAATAATGCCACAGCCAGAGTGATGACGAACAAGAAGATGACCACCCCTTATTCAAACGGAGAGGGCCTCGCGACGCTGCCATATGGTAAAACACTTCAAAATTAACAGCTGATTCTACCTTTTCTTTTGATACATAGTGACTAGACTGGGCAAAGTTGTTAAAACTGATATCACCATATAGATAATTACCATTGTAATGAATTATATCCCATAATAGTGCTGTCTACTGGTCACAATACTGGAATTTCTAACTTTGTTACAATACCTTAAAAATTATTGGTATGTAACACCATTTTCAATGCCATAGGGAAAAATTGACTCTGAGGGCTTGAAATTAATTATAATATTAATATGTCAAGGCTATAGCATGTCAACAGTGACATTTCTTTTCTTGGTTAGTAGCAGGCAACAGCAGAATGACTGCAGTAAACATTAACAGCTAGAGAGAGTGAGAAAGCGCAGATGGTACTGGTGTGTTAATACCTTGGAAAATTAGTGCTGAAACTGTTTCCAGTATTCAGAATCAATATATATATATTGATAAATCGATATTGTTGACAACACTATCCCACAAAAAAAAGCCTCGTACTTTTTTAAAAGTTGGACAGTAAAATTTTGTTTAACAGTAACATCAATTATATTAAATCATAATGATGTGACTCCACTAAAAATCTATATAAACGTTGCAGAACTGAGTGCTTCAGGCTCTTCTTTGTACCTGCTGCTATTAGATTGTGAAACAGCAGCTTGCACCACGGACTTTAACACCACACACACACACACACACACACACACACAGACCCATTCCTCCACAGTGTCTGGTTCACTCGAGATGCTCATGTCACCTCTCCATTGTCATTCTGCTGAGCTGATTATATACCTCGCCATAGTCAGGGTTAGGGTTCATATATTCTTGTTCTATATTATAGTAAACCAAGTGATTTACATATTATATTTGATACTGTATTCTATGTTCTATTGCTGTGCTGTACTACTTTTGATATGTCTTACATTAAGTTTTACTATGTACTTGTAATAGTGCTTTACCATCTTTGTATCATACACCTGGGCTGTTCTGAATATGGAAGATCCCAACATTTTCAGCAGCCTACTTAAAACTTTCTTAAAACAATTTAAATTTTAAACAAATGCAAATGAATGTAGTAAACAAAAAGGAGTGTTCATCATTTTTGAAATAAAAAAAAATATATATTTTTTTTAGTCGCACATCTGATCCAGGTACATCACTGTTATCTATCACAAGTGGTAATAACAGTAACCAATAACACACATACTATGTGTCATGGCCTTTACTATATCATAATGTCCCATATTATACTGTATTATATATTACATTAACATGCATTGTATAACAGTATAATGATTTGATTAGATTAGATTTATTTTAAATAATAAAAATCTAAATAAGAATAACAAGCAAAATGAACAGTAATCCCAAAGCAACCTGTACAGATTCTCATAAACAACATAAATGAACTTTATTGAATATGTATGTGTTAGAAAAGGAGTACATAGAAGTATACACATTTTATTTTTTAACTATTTTTTATAAATCCAGAAAAAACACTAAGTGCCATTTGCTTAATCATATAACATGTTAGTCTGCTCCCCACCATTTATCTCATCTCATCTCTTATTCTTCTTATTCTTATTCTTGTCTTGAGTGAAAGCTCTCTCAGATGTGACCCGTGCAGACAGACCGTCTGGAAGCTTTATGCATCCTCTGTTCACAATGAGCAATAAAACCAACAACAGACATCACTCTAAACAAATGCACAAATCATTAAATGTCTCTTTGCCTCAGTCAAATCTTGCTTTAAACGGACATTGTCATTCTTTGTCCGCTACAGCTGGATGGAAGTTGAGTCCCATGGTTGGAGCCATGTACAGCCCTGAACTCTACACAGGTACGACAGCACGCATTAGCTTCAGACTCAGCCAGACTGACGGAGACAAGATGCACAAATAAGATTGTAACCTTGAAGGTATTTAAGGAGCTGTTCTTTCTACCTTCTCTGTCTCTCAGTACCAGGGTTTCCATACCCAGCAGCAGCAGCAGCTGCCTCCACCGCTGCAACCTTTCGAGGCGCTCACCTCCGGGGTCGTGCCCGGCCCGTCTACAGCGCAGTCAGGGCAGCTGTGCCACAACCTGCAATCCCTACCTACCCAGGGTAAACACACAAACATAAACAGACATAAATAACTACAACTGTGATTGATAATAAAAACTAGAATTAATGTAATGTATATCTTCTTAAATGCATGTCTTCACTGAGTTAAAAATAATAATAATAATTGTGCATGTTGTGCGTTTGAATATATTTTTATGGAGATGTTGACATTGACAGTTTGCTGACTAAAATACCATTTCCTTGTACCTAAAAGGTGATAGTAAGATGATTTTGAGAAATTTGATTGAGAAATACTTTACATTAATTTGTCTCATCGGCTGCAGTAACAGTAGTATCGCCCTGAAGTTGGTGCATTTTTAAAACAAAGAGGTGGTATTTTGTCTTGCATGTTGCACGGTGTGTAATAATCTCACCCTTCTTTCTTTTCTCTCTTTCACAATCTGTTTGGCACCGTTCTCTCACCTCTCTCTCCCCCAATCGTCACTTTTTTTTTTGTTTCCCGCAATGCCCACATGGTGGCGCATCACACCATTACTTTCTGTTTGTTTGTTTTCGACTTTCCACCACCGCTCCTCTCTCCTCTTCCTTCCCTCCTTCCCTCCTTCCTTCCTTTCTCGTCTCTCTCTCAGTGTGATGGCCTATCAGGATGGCTTTTACGGTGCAGCTGATCTCTATGTAAGTATACCTCTCTCTCCTCTGCTGCCTCACTCCTCACCTACGTTTCTCCCCTCTTGCCTGTGGGATTTCAAGTGTGAAACGGCACGGACCAAACCCATAGAGACGTGTACTTTTGGGTGTTTTAAATTCATCACAGCTAGAGACATTTTCTGTTCCCCTGACTTAATCTTGAGTTGTCTCTTTTTTTTAAAATTACAGTTGAACTCATCACTTTTGTTTCTGTCCAACCTCATATATAATGTTCGTTTAATGATGCATACAAATATAAAAATATGAGCAGCCCAGCACACACACACACTTTCATCAGTGTTCATTCAGGAGTAGACTCCTCTAGGGTTTGTCTCTGTGCATTTGTGAGTTTAGTTTGTACCAATGTGATTATGAGTGTGTGTCTGTGTGTGTGTGCGTGTGTGACCAGGTTGACAATAGCTGTTTCTGTTCTCTCTGTAGACTAGTGTTTCAGGACATTAGTGGCAGATTGCCCCAGGTAGGGTTTACACACTCTGTGTGAGAGCCAGTGTGCATCCTCCTCGTCTCCAATGACTGCGTGCTGCTAGACATTATTGACCATCTGAGATTGAAATGCCTTCTCTGTCTTCTTCTACTAACTCACTGGATTCTGACATGGGTGGAGTTGCGGAAGGGGGAGAAAATAATTTAAGTTTAAATCTAAATTTAATAAAACATAAAACTTAATTCACAAATAATCTACAGGAGGGATGGATGTACATTTTGGGGTAAATTATGTGTAGTATTATGGGTCTTTACTTGAACAGTGGGTCATTTATTTTCAAAATCTGTACTTGTAATAAAGTTTTCAAGTCTACATCATGACAATTCATCCAATTAACAATATACACCAACAGTGCACCAACTTATTGTTTTCCTCGGTGGAAAAACAACAAAGACATTTTGCCTTATTTTGTAAGGATGCACCGATTGTGAAATTTTGGGTCGATGAAGATGTTTAAAGTAACCATTGGGCTGATAGCTGATACTGATGTTTTTTTTGTTATTGTTTAGCTCAGTTTTTTGGTTATTTATTCCTCTTTTGTGCCAGGGAAGGAAAGAAATCACAAAAAAATAAAAAAAAAAAATAACTGAAGTGTTTTAAAGACATTTAGTCCCTCATTACATTATCTTTTATATGAGCACAAATTGAGTCATACACATTTATGAAACAACCTTGAACAGAACTTTTTACATTAAAAACTTTTTTTAAAAATAACTTTTTAAAAGCCTTTTTACTTTATATAATAATCATAATTCCCTCTCTAATATCTATTTTACATTGCTGTGAAAACATCAACAACTGTATTTAAGTTTCTCGACAAAATGATAACAGTTTACCTTCGCCAAATATTCATTTTTACTGAATGGAGCTTGAACGTATCACAGTGTTACTTAATGCACTCTTGGTAAGCTGTGAGTTCTGGCCAGCAGCTGCTAGCAGCTAACATTAAATAGCTTTCCTCCTGCTGTTTTCCCACATGGATTTGTTGTTCACAATGTAGCATCAGGATAAAATAGTGTGCATCCCCTGACACATCTATACTGAGTTTATTGCGTCTCTCTGTCCTGAAGGCCTCCCAGGGAAGATGTCTGTTCATCCCAAACATGTTTCCTGTTGTCCCTGGGATGGATGTCCCTGCTTTTTAGCCGGCACAAAATTGATGTGACACAACAGAAAAACATCGGCCACTGCCGCCAGTAAATGCCATCTTTTCTGCCAACAGGCCAGTGGCAGTCAACAAGGCGAATATCGACTGATACTGATGTTTGGCCAGTAAATCGGTGCATTCCTATTATTTTGGCATCATCCCTAGGGTATACCCCACAGCAAATTCATCTTTGAATTTATTATCTTTCATCATGTTTTTGTTGCAAGGTACAGTAAAATACATTTGATTATATAATTTGACATTTTCATCACACACTTTAATTCCAAAATCAGAAAAACATTTAACAAGTAATTGTATGAAACTGAGATAATTGAAGTAAAAAAAAAGACAGTTTTTCCATGCCAGGACATGCCTTCTTTGTGTTGTTTTTGTCTCAGCAAGCTGCATTGCCATGCTTGAAATAACAAACAGGACACAAAATAAATAAGACATAAATAATGACATTAAAACCAGACACTCATCCAGTAGTCAGACCCCTTCCAGGAATCTCCCTATCTGTTTCACCTGTGGCATGCTAACTGAATCAATGTCGGCATGCAGACATATTTACAAGGCTGACTCCTCCCCCAGCCCCCCCCCCCCATTCCTGCCCCTTTCTCCACATCTGTAAACCCCCTTTTGTGTCTCTCTATTTCACTCCTCCTCGCTCTGTTCGCTCCGTCTTCTTTGCTTCCTCAGTCAGTAATTGAAGCCTATTCTGTCTCTATCTGGCATCAGCACTTTCTCTTTCTCCTTGTTCTGTTCCTTTATTATTATTCTCTTTTGTTGTTCTCTGACTATTCCTTCCTCACCTATTTTCTACATCACCTCCTCTCTTTTTATCCCTTTATGTCACCTTCCTTCACCCCCCCCCCCCCCCCAGTCCAGCCTTCCTCCCATAGCAGCAACTGTGTGGTCCTGAATGCGGGGACTTGGTCGTGACTGATCCTTTAGGGTAGAATGCAGCGGTGTTTGTTTTCATAGGGATGTTTGGCCTAATACGCTGTACGTTCTGAGTTTGGGAAAAGCATGCTGTGTCTGTCAGTGATTGGTCGCTGGCCATGTGAGGGTGTGTACGTGTGTGTGTGTGTGTGTGTGCCCTTTTTAATCTGACTGGCTGACTGTCCTCTTACACCTGTAGTTTTTTGTGTCTGTTCATCAGCTGTCCATCCAAACATAAATAATGACACAATCATCTTGCCACCCCTTCCCCTTTCTTTAACTGTGTGTTTTTGGTCGGGGAACTGGGGTGGGGCACAGTTATGGGTATGAACTCTCTCTCCCTCCATGTCCAACGCACAGTGGGAATGATAATACAATTTAATATTGCACAGGGGAACATTACAAACCGTAAAGCACGTAATGTACTATTAAAGATGTTTTTTCCGGGTTAGCCATGGAAGGAGAGACCCACACAGAGCCTGAGCTACATCCTTGTGAATGCCGTACTGCACCAGATTAGCCAGTTTTGCTGACTGTCTGCTTGTTAATCTTTCGCTCTCTTCTCAGCAGTTTTTCTCACAATGTAACCCTTTAGATTAACTACTAGTCTGTTAGTGTGGAGTGGAAGTAAGGCAAACATTTAACAATAATTTTACGCTTGTTTCTATTTCGTCCCACCTCTCCTTTCATTGTATCTATCCCCCATCCCTCCATCTCTCCCCTACATTACCTCATCACAGGGCGGCTACGCAGCGTATCGTTACGCACAGCCGGCTGCGGTAGCAACCCCTGCAGCAGCGGCAGCTGCAGCAGCAGCTTACAGTGACAGGTGAGTGGGCTTTCCAGCACATCCTGAAGCCTTCTCTGACAGGCTGACAACCCTAACCCTAACTCTTAATGATCCTAACCCCTAATCCATAGACCAGGAGGTGAATTTTTATCAGTAAAAAAACTCTTTCTTCCAGCAGTTACAGTATAGTAGTCACGTATGTGCCAAGTTTTCTTTCTTTTTTTTTCTGTCTTCAAAAAGTTATACTATACCTCATATTTGATGTGTTTATTTATTTATTTTTTTAATAGCTATGGACGAGTTTACACGGCAGACCCCTACCATGCTGCGCTCGCTCCAGCTGCCTACGGTGTTGGAGCCATGGTAAGTCTCCAAAGCATACAAATTGTGATATTCTGTTTTTTTCTAATTGACACAATCCCCATGAAAGAGCAAAACCAACAATGTGTTTGTCCTTTTCTTAAGTTTTAAAAACTGCTCACAAATATATCCAATTTTTTTTAAAAGGCGCAATAAACAGCCAGGCACTGTTTTGAGCAAAACATTACTCAAGATGAATGAATAGTGCTTTTTTTGAAGAATGTTTTTAGTGGCTCATTATAATATATCGTGTTCAGTGTTCTAAGACTGAATTACAGTGGTATAGCCTGCAACTGCCCGGAGGACCCTGAAAAGCTCGAGGCTTTCTCTTTGCCAACTGATTTTCATTAACTTAATTATAATTTTGTCTGGGAATGTGTAGCATTTAACTCCACCTAAATTAAAAATTCCAATATATTTCCATGGCTGAGAAAAGTTCAAACAATATTTGTGAACTGGAGCTACTCTCTCTCAAAGCCAGAAACCAGAGAAAAAGTCTCCGTTCGAACCCATAGATAATGAATGAGAGCCTGGTTTTGTGGACAAACAGAAAGCTTGTTTTCTTTTTTATATCCAAATGAGCTTTATTCTATTGTAGTGTTCTCAGCTCTGAATCAGAAAATGTACTCATATAGACAGAATCACAATATTTATTTACACTAACCTCTAGGTAGAAAACCTTTGTGCTGCATACATAAAATGAAACGGCGCTGAGCAAATACTGCCTCAGTTGGTTAGTTTTAAGCCATATTTTTAAATGTTACAGTCATGGCTGAAAATGACAACAGAAATAAACAAGTTTGCCAATTTCACAAGTCGATTTCACAAAGCTCCAAATTGTCAGAACATTCCCCTGGGTGCTCCTGGTGTCCTCTATAACACCTTTCTCAATTCATTGTCTATGGAGCAGCTTCAGACATTATACCCAATGACATCACACATTTGAGTTTTAGCACTCTAGTTTTTTGGATTTGGGAGAGTTGTTTATGTTAACTTAAATTTTTGGACTTCCTCTGATCATAGGAATAATGTATGAATTTTGAAAAATGGGCATAGTTTCCCTTTAAAACATACAATCAACTGACCTGATTGGGGCTTTAAGGTGTTTAAGGTAGCTGTAAGACGATATAACTGTGTGTTTAAATAAATTACGACACAGCAAATCTGAAGTCAGTTAGTATTCCAGCATAGATATATATTAATAGGAGGATTTTTCCTAGCCCCTAGCAGGTTAGTGTGGCTATGAGCAGGATTTTTTATATGGGATTGATTTTACAATAAAACTACTGTGCCCACATTCATGGTAATGAAGAAGCATGTAGCCTAGTGCAATAGTTTTTGGACACCAGTGGAGCTTTATGACACAGAGGCATGAGACATATCAGGGTCTGGCTACACAGAAAATACTTCTTAGTCGGATCAATTCATTGTTGGTTTGGGGTTTTTTATGGAATTTATTGACACTAAGGAAAAAATGGAATATCACTAGACTGATCATTTCATGAAAAATGCCATTTTGAAAATATTATTTTTACTAAATGTCTGTCTTTTGTTGTTTCTCAGGCCACACTGTACAGGGGAGGCTACAGTAGATTTGCCCCTTACTAAAGACACTACATTTCCCAGGAGCTCCTCTCTTCCATTGAATTACTCTGAAAGAGCTCCCTCTGTTGTCGTGGAGGTGGACTGCACCCAGTTTTTAAGTGTGGAGTCGACCACAACAAAGATAATTCAGATCCCACCCCAGAGCAGTCCCACGTTTTCTTATATACGCTACTACAGAAATAGAGGAATGCTGAATTAAAGACTGACGGATGGCCTTTACATTAAAAAAAAAAAGAAAGAAAAAGAAGAAAAAAAATAGACTTTAAATGGCCACCTTCCCTATTGCACGGCTGTATTTTAGTCCCCCCCCCCCCTTCTTAATCCCTCGGCACTCAGCAGCACAAGACTCGTGATGGAGCCCAGATGTTCTTCCAAAAGGCTGTATGTGGATAACTGACATTTAAACAGCTGTCAACCATGTGTGAGAAAGAGCTGAGTGCTGTGTGGCCTGCATACACTCAACATTTAAGGAAAAAAGAGAGGGAATCAAAGTGTCCACTAAACGGCGGAGCGGTAGGAGGCAGGAAGGTGCATCGAAAGAGCACCTAAAAAACCTTTTGAACCAGAAAGACGAGTCACTAAAATGATATAAACCCCCACTGATGGATTTTTATAATTCCTCCTTAACGTGGGCGGATAGTCATAAGAGAGGATTTCCATTCTTGCTGTGTTCTGGTAGAGGGAGACTGAACATGGCGGCTTGGAGAGGTGATGCGTGACAGTTTTTAACGCTACAGAAATCACGTCCGAAAGCTGAAGGGAGGGAGGGTTATTAGAGCTGTTCCTTACCTCAAGTTTTCTTAGTATGTGGAAATGGTGAACCTTTAAACTTAAAATTGTTATGATATGCAAAGAAATTAGTTTAGAGAAAAAAGTTACCAAATTATTATTATTATTATTATTATTATTATTATTATTGTAATGATTCTCATTATTATTCTTATAAAACCATTATTTTGTTTGACTCTGCAGCTGCTGCTGTTATGGGACATGTAGATCCAACAGTGAACCTTGGGGTTAAATTCAGAAAATGAGCATCTATAATACAAATATTCCACCTTGTCGACTATATGACACAACTATAGTCTCACATCATGCTTCTCATGCACAGGATTTCACTACACTCTGTGTGCAACCACCACTGAAACACTACAAAAAAAATTAACACTAAAACATTGTCGTCTTCAATTGATTTTAGCTTTAGATCCAAAAAACAAAACCATCCACCCACGACCCTGAGGTTCAAGTATTTGTTGATCCTTTAATGTAGAGAATTATTATTTGGATTTTCCCCTCATGCTCCATCTTTTATAGAGCAAAGTCCAACATTGAATGAGTCTTCCTGAAACACACTTTAGTTGGCATATGTGTTCGAGACGCTGCCAGCAGCGATTACTGAGCAAGAGAGAGATTCTGTGGGTGATTTAATAGAAAATATTTAAATGCAAAACACCTTACTATTGTGCATATTTCTATACCATTGTATTCTATATTTCCAAAACGTGGCTTTTTTTGGCTTTTGTTTTTGTTCCAAAGATTTGTAGAAAGCACATTTTTCTGCCGTATGTATAAATATATTATCTTTGTTACTGTTATTATCATAATCCTTGATAATCCTATGGCTGTCTTTATTTACTTTTTTCACTTTTTGTTTGTCTTTTTTGTAATATCTGTAAGTGTTGTTCCTTCTCCAGTAAGGAGCAAGTTTAATTTCAATTTTTTTTCTTTCTTTGGAGTAAAGTTCTTGAGCAGAAAGCGTACCCGAGAAGTGGCACTAAAGGTATGCGCGTAACACTACCAAACTTTTGTCCTCTTGGTTAAATGTGCAGCCAGTCCAGGTTGCTGATTGCTTTTGTTTTGTTTTGGGTTAATTATAGGATCCGTTAAAGTGATATTTGGTTATATTTTCAAAATCTACAGGAACAGCTTCATTTTTCTTTCCTTTTGTGTCCATATTTTGCAGGTGACTGAGACATTTGGAATGAATGAACATAGGCGTGTAGCACTTTGGTTAAAACCAACTGTGTTCTTTTTGAGTTTTTGATTTATTTTAATATTCGTTTTTTTTTTTTCTTTTTTTTAATAAACTCCTTACATTTCAGTGGTTAAATCTGTCAGCTCGGCCAATGTGGTCGCTCCAGGTTTGTTTGAAGCTATCCAGTAAAACGTCTGAAAGTGTTATTTCTCATACAAAAGCAGGTTTATATTCCAACATGTTAAAAAAAAAAAAGCAAGATGTCATTGTGGGATATGATCTTATTTGTGTGTGTTAAATGGGGCTGTTATGTTTGTTGTTTATTTTTTTTTCCTATTAACTAATTTCAAAACTACCATTGTGTTTTCCATCTCTCAAATTTGGGAAAACAGGTCAATAAGATGTTTTGGGTTTTTTTTCTATTAAATGTGCTGCTGTTGGATTTTCTCATGACATTTAACATTTCTTTTGTAATATCTCCAAATTACTGCAGAATGTGCTCTGGACAAAAAAAACATAAAACAAAAAACAAACAAAAAAAGAAACCTAGCCAAAGATGCTAACTAACAGTCCCCAGCACGTTCTGGTTCTCAACTTGAGAAGTGCTACACAAAATACACAAAGATGGACTTACGAAGCCACTGAAGGCATGGACAAACCAGCATGAGCGATACTTGTCAAGTTAAACAAAAAAGATGAAAAAAAAAAGTGTTTTGCATGAATCTTGTGTCTTTCATATTTGACTCCTGAGCAGCCGAGCCCAGTTGCGTTCTTCTTTACCACTAAACTCTATAAAGAATGAGGCAGCTAGCAGTTTGAAGCTAGCTAACACAACAAAGAGCACAGTGCTGTTTGGCAAAAACGCCGGCTGACAAACAAAATGGCTGCCGCACAAAAATCACACGTGGCAGCTTCATTTTCCTGTCATGGTTTTCTTGCCACTGTATTATAGTAAACTATGTGGCCATTCTTCATAGTTGCTATGGTTTCTCAATGAACAGTCTTCTCCCTCTGTCATGTCTATATCCCCCTTGACTGCCATTATGTTTTGGTTTTATTTTTGTTATTGAATGTCCATATAAAATGTTTTATATAAAAATGTTTTGTTGTGATCAAGCTTTCGGGTTGTTTTCTTTTCTATTTATTGAATTCAATGGATAAGTGCTTTTTTTCTTACATTATTGTTCACACAGACAATTGAACTCCAATGATCACCAAGACGTTAAACAGCCGACCCCCTTTCGTATTACACAGTCATGAGTAAGAGGTTATATGCTAGCAGCTGTGTGTATAGATGTATAAAGAGCACTGGATACAGAGTTGGAGGTGGGGCCCTGTTCATTCCTATGAGCATTGCTCAATTGTGCACAAAGCCAAAAGAGTTTGATTTATGGGATCAAAAATTACTTGAATTTTTCGCATTCCATGGGCCCACAGTAACTGCACTAGGGACTTTTGGCCGAGCGGCTAACTTCCTGTCCAGTTCTCCACTAACCTGAATGGAGATGATTTTAGCATGTGGCTCTTCTGGACTTGTAAATGTTATCCTACCTAATGGATCAAAATATGATATTGAAACGAGTCATTTTGCAGGCATTGTGACGCTAAAAAAAATTTCTCTTTCACAACTGAAGTCTATGGGGAAAGGTCTTAGCTGGACCTAATGGCATCACTGTATGGACCTGGAAGTTGTAAATCCACGGTTTGGCCATGAGGTGAAAGTGGCCTCAAAGACTGTCACTGTTCCTGTATCCTTCTCTTTATGCATTATGGCTGGGTAAGGTGCACTTAAGCACAGCAGAACTACATCCTAACATGCTCAGAATGTCAACACGAACATCCTAATGTTCAATAGGTTTAATGTTCACAAACACATTTGCTAATAAGCACTAAAGGCAAGCTAAAGCCAAAGCAGTGAATGCCCTTTGTTTAGCAGGTATATGGTCATAAACCATCGTACTAGACAACAAGGTCCTAAAATTTTTGACAACAAATTTCAAAGCAAGCCATCCCATAGTTGTTGAGAGATCTTAATCCCAACTACAAATGGCAGCCTTGTAGTGGTGCTACAGGAAAACTCCAATGTTGATCTTAAAAGTAGGGTTGCAACCTTCAATGTGTAAAAAATTAAGGACACCTTCGTAGTGGCCCCATGCCTAGGGAAAGGAAACCAAGACGGGATTCTGGGGCTACTTCCCCAGGAGGTATTGAGTCTCAGACACTCCATTTCCTGCATTCTGGCTAGTTTTATGCGCCAATTTGTGGTTTGTTATGTATCTTTTCAAAGTCCTTGCTTCTCTCAATATGAATGTAAAGGGGGAAAAAAGAGTAAATTATAGTAAACAGTTACATTAAGGATGAAAACATCAGATAACAGAGATGGGCTAAATGTTTGGTCTGTCAAGATAAACTGGTAAATTTGGAGGAAGCAAGAAAGGGGAGGCTTTATGTAGGAATTCTGAAGTTAAACCTTATAAGAACTTTTTCAAGAAACTTCTCATAGCCTACATTCTAAGACCTCTTAGCTTACATTATTTCCATGTTTTTAATCTTTTGATTTGATCTGTTTTAATATGAGAGCTATAAATTTAATCATCAATAATATGTCTGACGTTTATAATGATGATTGATACATCATCGTGTGATGGTTTGCAGGTACATGGGATGAATTAGTGGTACGGGTGCTATTAATAGCCACAGCCGTGTGTGATGGTGGCACATAATGTCAGCTGTTCTTTTGGAGAACGACTCCGGTGCCAGACACTCTGTAAAACTGTAGTTCTTCTCTGCCGTATTTTTAAATGGCAGGTTTAATGAGTTGTAGCGGGCGCAAATATCGATATGCAAACTGATTAAAGGGTGTTTCTGCATCAATTTATGTCTCATTGTGGGAGAGTAAACAAAGCTTGTCCATGTGCGCCCAGCTCCACAATGACTGAGACATGTAAAACAGAATCAAGTGCACGTGGGGCTTTATAAATCCATAAGCTCAGTACTTAAACACACAGGCGAAAATCTCATATCATAGCTTTATCAAGCAGCAGTCAGTCAGTGGGTCAGTGAGCACACTAACAGTGGTCCTGAGCTTCGGAGTCTCTTTAACCATGGCAACGATGGCGCTACTGTAAGTGACAGACCTCCAATGTTATTAGGATATTGTCATTATCTGGGAGCAATGAATCCCTGTACAACATTTCATGGCAGTCCATCCTGTAGTTGTTGAGATATTTCAGCCTGGACCAAAGTGGTGGACCAATTGATACAAACAAATATCAGTAACAGCAACTTTAATGATGCAGGTATTATTACATTATTCGTTATAGGTTTTGTCCTCCATTATTAAATTCAGGATCAAGTAGAAACTCATAGTAAATCATATGTGTGTAAAGAAGACAACATTTCTCTGGGGAAAATATTTATTGACAGCTCTACTCACTATCCCTTGATAGTGTGCACAAATGTACATTCATAATTCATAAAAATAGAAATATTCATATATATATTTATAACATAAACATCTGTACATTAAAAAGGATTAGCTCCAAAGAGGAGGAGGAGTAGAAAAGGCAGGAGATAGGAGTGATGGTTTGGTGGTGATATACTGCAAAACAGTGATCAAACCTGCTTACAACAGATTTAGCTCACTGTATCTCAGAAATTTCACAAGCCAAGTGCAAAGTATGGGGCAGGGCGTTTGGAGTCATTGCTCAAAGCATGGGCGCCTCAGTGAAGCCTATATAAATAAATAATATAATATATAAATTATATTTGCCAATTTTTCAACTTTTTGAGATCAGCATTGGGTTTTGATTTTTTTGTGCAACTTTTGCCAAAAGCCATGTGGGCCCTAACACAACAACAGACATCAGGTCAGGTATTTAGGTGGGCGAGGGAGAACAGGGCGAGAGGGGAGGACTGGGTGATGGAAAATCAGTGCAGGGAGGTGAAATATTTTGGGTTCAAATGGGTTTCTAGACAATTCCATATTTCGCCAGGTCGCTGAGCTCCATGTCACCAAAGGCTTCCCATGGGCAAACCACTGTGATGTCTGTGCCAAGACCCTCCATGCCGGGGATGTCATCTCCGAATCTGAAGAAGAAACAAAAATGTGTCTTAATTTCCTGTTTCACTGGGTTTTTTATATGTGATGTTCACTCGTGAAAGAAAACAACTGGTAAGGTATGCTGTCAGAAAAGTGTAGTAGTAGAGTAGAATAATAAAACAGCAGTACTAGATGGAAATATTCAAGTACAAGTACCTCAACATTGTACTTAATCATTGTGCTTGAATAAATGTTCTCTTAACCACTGGTGATTTAAAAGTCCATCTTACCCCTTCTGGCCTGGTTTAGGGGCCTTGCTCTTGAAGGTACGAGCAGCCCTCTGCTTGAACTTGGGAGGTGCCTTCTTGTCGGCGGGAGCTGCAACGGCTGCGTCTGCCATCCTTTATGCTCTGAGAAAAAACAACATTAACATTTAGTTTGCTAGTCTTCATCTGCAAGACTCTTCCTCCTCCTCTAATCCCCACTGCTCCGTGCTTGGATGATATAACATCCCCAGGTTAGGTCAAATATAAGCTAAAGCTGCTGTCATAAAGCTCCTTCAGACCCTGTTACACAAACAGCTTTGTCTATTTTTACACCTTGGCTTTAAAGATTACTACATTTGGCCAAGTTACAGACTGTACATGGTGAGACCAGATCAATACTAAGTTCACCTAATTCCATAATTGGTCTGAAGTCAGCACACACACACTGTATGTTGTGAATAATAAACCTTGAGTCTAAGGAGATTTTCTCCTAACAGTTTATTTTCAATCTGCTTTAATCTTTAAACTTTCTCTGACCGCAGTTATAAGCCTTATCTTACTGGAAAGCTCAGCAGGGCTGTGGAATTTACCAGAAGTGTACTTTGACCTCTCTGATAGAATTTTTTGAACACGCAAACAAGTTGTGGAACTTTTGTGGAATCTGTCATGAAGTCTCAGTTAACCAGCAAGTTCTTAAACTTCAGACTCCGACAGAGTTTCTCTTGTACTTCCTAGTTCTGCTGCAGTAGGCTACTGTTTTTGAAGAGCACAATATAAACAGTCCCTGTGTGCAGATATACAGTGTGTATAATGTGTGTGTGTGTGTAATGTTCTTCTAGTCAACACAGCTAATGCAGTAGAATCTGTGTTATCTCCAGCACACACCAATGAAAGTACCAAAAGACAACTCTGTTTAATTGTTGATTCCTTCATTACTCTTGCAATCTAAACCTCTTTTGTTGCCAAAATGACTGCCCAATTCTTTAGCATAAACCAACAGAGCTACAACACTTACTGATTTAAAGAACAGTGAGGTAAAGAGGCGAACAACAACAAGGCATGAAAACACTGCATAATTTTTACCTGATCTTTTTACGTTGCTGCAAGCTAATTTCCCTTCCAGGACACCAAAGACTGAACTGAACTAAACTGAAAGTGAGAGCTGTAGAAAATATCCTCAGTCTTTTACACATAATAAATGCTCTTTAAAAGACACTAACAGAAATGTGTACAAGAAGTCCTGTGTTGATATTCAAACATGTTCAGCTAAAAATGTCAGCAATAAAAAGTAACAATGTTTTTGGCTCCTAGGAGACTTTTTTTCTAAACTGATCAGCAGCAACAGCACATCCAAAGCACAGATACTTGTGTCTACAAAAAGACTTTGCTTCGACAACCGAAAGAAATCCATGACATGTATCTCACAGCATCTATCTGAGATCTTGCTTTCTCAGCACTTTCCTGCACTCTCGTTTAAGCTCGAAGCTACGGAGTCCCACGAGTGTCACGGCGAGGTTTTTTTCTGCGTTTCCTCACAGTAGGTTCTGCATTCTCTCGCAATACTTTTGCGTAACCTCACAAAAGTTTTGCATTCCAATGCAGCATTGTCATATCATCTTACATGCTCTAGCATGAAGTTACTCATATAAGCTGTGAACAGGTGGCCCTGTTTCTATACTTTACCATCCTACTGAGCAGTAGTATTATTTCAGAATACTTATACCCCACTCAAAGTAAAATCAAATGGTCTGATCTATCCTGGGATGTTGTGCTGGGAGCAGCTGAGTGAATATAGGCATGTTGCTCAGAAGGAATGGAAAAAGAAAGGGTTTGCTAGGTAATGCAAATTGTGACTAATGCAAAATTTGTTGCGAGAGAATGTATAAGTATTGCAAGGAAAGGCAGAGAGAAACAAAAATCTCACAGTCACCCATTGGGCTCTCCATACTTACCTTAGTCCTTATGGCAGATTTGAAAGTTAATCAAAACTGGCAGCTAAGAAAGGATGAGAGTTTGATCTTACCTTGTTGTTCGTAGTCACAGTTGACTTCTGGCTGATGTCTCAGGTCAGTTTGTGCCTTTCTCGTCTCTGCCCTGTGGTCTTCTTATATACTGCACTCTCCTAATCCCCCTGACATGCTCCTCTATAATTTTCTGACCTCTCTGCTCTATTAGATTAGGAGGGGGCTCAAAAATGTGTGTCGCACCATGTGAAGATGTCTGCAGGATTACATAATGAAGCATCTCTGAAAAAACTTGACAGGATTTACTGGACAATATGAGTTGTTTTGGGATCTGATGTATGAATAATCTTTTCTGTATTGGTGCATTTAAAAAAATAATTTAATGTAATTGTAAAATTCTATTCTACAACAATAATACATTCAGCTCCAAGTTGGGTTTTAAAACATAAAGAGGGGATTTTTAAGCTCATTCTTGATCTTGAAAATGATAATTTGAAAGAAAAATCTGAACTCAAGGTCCACTTACTACTCCAGAGCTTTCACCCACATCCTTAATCAGCTGATCAAGTCCCACGTCTTGATCAGCTGATTAAAAAATGAGACAAATCTAGAGAGGGGACTTTCAGTAGACGTTTTGAGTTAAATAACATAAAGTGAAGATATGGGGGCTAAAGTGGGGGCTATAACAAAATAATTGAGTGTATCTTAATATTTTACCACTCTCAGTAATTTCTTTTCATGTCACATAAATAATTGTTCAGTTAAGTGGGAGACATTGTCTTAATATTGGCCCCCTTTGACCTGAGTCTATGCCATGAGGCAAGGGATTAACAGCTGAAGTGTTCTTTATTTGTCACTAAGTGATTGATCACTTGGGCTCAGTGCTCTTACATCACATGTTCCAGATCCTCGTGCTGCTTCTGTCAACACGTTTGTTTACAAAAACGTGAAAGTACATCCCAGTCTTCAGTATTAAACAATTGCACTGTTTTCTGTGTTGCAGGGCACTGTCATATTATGAGTGGAGCTACTGTGAGGCTTCATGCAATATTTGGAAACTGCTGCGTAATTAAACTGCACATATAAAACTGGGAACTCAAACCTTTACATTCTTTCCAGGAGGATTCTACGAAGCAGGACTGGGGCCACATGTGAAAATCTTATTTGAGTTCTGAGAATAAAGTCAGAATTCTGATTTTAAACTCAGAACTCAGATAACTTCACATATGGCCCTAATCCTTCTTCTGATATTCCACACCATCAGACATATACGTTTTTAATAAATGTAGAATTCAATAGGGGGAAAAGTTCTTGGATCCTTTATTCAAGTAATTGTAAATACTATAGTCTAAAGGTAAGTAAAGTAGTATGTGTAAAACCAACCCAGTTGCCAGAATAAATGTTGGCATTATATCTTTCTGCAAATCCCGGATATGTTACATTAATACATTTATACATGTAGCAGATATGTTTATTTTGTTTTATTTTATTTTGTTTTATTTTGTGACAATGCTGTGGATAATGTCTGGTTAGGTTTAGGCACAACTACAACTCGATTTTTATTAGGAAACATTGTGTTTTGGCTCAAAATGCCTGGTTTGGTTGCTACAAATAAAACTGGAAATGTCCCAACCTGTCATTAAAAATTACTCTGATTTGGTGTTTGTTGGTCTCTAACAGTGGTCTGCCACTGTCTGCTGCTCTCACTTAGGTGTCACACCATCCCCTTCTCCTCCTGATGAGAATCTCATCTCATATACATGTAATCTGCACTACGTCACCTTAGAAATGTTGATATGATATACAGTACAGGCCAAAAGTTTGGACACACCTTCTCATTCAATGCGTTTTCTTTATTTTCATGACTATTTACATTGTAGATTCTCACTGAAGGCATCAAAACTATGAATGAACACATGTGGAGTTATGTACTTAACAAAAAAAGGTGAAATAACTGAAAACATGTTTTATATTCTAGTTTCTTCAAAATAGCCACCCTTTGCTCTGATTACTGCTTTGCACACTCTTGGCATTCTCTCCATGAGCTTCAAGAGGTAGTCACCTGAAATGGTTTCCACTTCACAGGTGTGCCTTATCAGGGTTAATTAGTGGAATTTCTTGCTTTATCAATGGGGTTGGGACCATCAGTTGTGTTGTGCAGAAGTCAGATTAATACACAGCCGACAGCCCTATTGGACAACTGTTAAAATTCATATTATGGCAAGAACCAATCAGCTAACTAAAGAAAAACGAGTGGCCATCATTACTTTAAGAAATGAAGGTCAGTCAGTCTGGAAAATTGCAAAAACGTTAAATGTGTCCCCAAGTGGAGTCGCAAAAACCATCAAGCGCTACAACGAAACTGGCACACATGAGGACCGACCCAGGAAAGGAAGACCAAGAGTCACCTCTGCTTCTGAGGATAAGTTCATCCGAGTCACCAGCCTCAGAAATCGCAAGTTAACAGCAGCTCAGATCAGAGACCAGATGAATGCCACACAGAGTTCTAGCAGCAGACCCATCTCTAGAACAACTGTTAAGAGGAGACTGCGCCAATCAGGCCTTCATGGTCAAATAGCTGCTAGGAAACCACTGCTAAGGAGAGGCAACAAGCAGAAGAGATTTGTTTGGGCCAAGAAACACAAGGAATGGACATTAGACCAGTGGAAATCTGTGCTTTGTTCTGATGAGTCCAAATTTGAGATCTTTGGTTCCAACCGCCGTGTCTTTGTGAGACGCAGAAAAGGTGAACGGATGGATTCCACATGCCTGGTTCCCACTGTGAAGCATGGAGGAGGAGGTGTGATGGTGTGGGGGTGTTTTGCTGGTGACACTGTTGGGGATTTATTCAAAATTGAAGGCACACTGAACCAGCATGGCTACCACAGCATCCTGCAGCGACATGCCATCCCATCCGGTTTGCGTTTAGTTGGACGATCATTTATTTTTCAACAGGACAATGACCCCAAACACACCTCCAGGCTGTGTAAGGGCTATTTGACCAAGAAGGAGAGTGATGGAGTGCTGCGGCAGATGACCTGGCCTCCACAGTCACTGGACCTGAGCCCAGTCGAGATGGTTTGGGGTGAGCTGGACCGCAGAGTGAAGGCAAAGGGGCCAACAAGTGCTAAACACCTCTGGGAACTCCTTCAAGACTGTTGGAAAACCATTTCAAGTGACTACCTCTTGAAGCTCATGGAGAGAATGCCAAGAGTGTGCAAAGCAGTAATCAGAGCAAAGGGTGGCTATTTTGAAGAAACTAGAATATAAAACATGTTTTCAGTTATTTCACCTTTTTTTGTTAAGTACATAACTCCACATGTGTTCATTCATAGTTTTGATGCCTTCAGTGAGAATCTACAATGTAAATAGTCATGAAAATAAAGAAAACGCATTGAATGAGAAGGTGTGTCCAAACTTTTGGCCTGTACTGTATGTATAAAAGGTACAAATGTAACTTGTCTGTGGTTTGCAGAAACATACTGTGCCAAAATGTTCTTCTGGCAACTGGGCAGGTTAAAGTCCTGACTGTAAAATATTAAGAAAGTAAAAGTAGAGAAGTATCAACAGCAAGATGTACATAAAGTGTTGAAGTAAAAGTACTCATTATGTAGGATGCCTCCATTCTATTTTCCCCCCTAATGAATGCATATAACATAAGGCTGCATGATATGCAAAATAAATAAATCTAAAAAAATCATATTGCAATTATTCTGACAGAAATTGTGATTGTGATATGAGTTAGATATTTGTGGAAATTATACTTTTTGCATTTCATTTTCACCGAAAAAAAATAAAAATGATAATGATGTAATTGTGCTGCAGTGTCTACCAAACAATCATGTTCCATTTACGTCTGGAATGTGCTTCATTTATAATGGTGTGCTGTGACACATTTTACCTTTATCAAAAAAATTGCAGCTCCTGTAATTTGGACATTGCACGTGGCCATGTTGCGATTTTAATAATATTTCAGTTCATTGTGAAACCCTAATTTAAGTGTATTTTTATTGTTGTAGTTTGTCAATGTGGAGACAACTTTAGATACTTTGTATACTACTGGATGTTGAGGCAGTATAGTACAGCCAGAGCCGTAGGATAGACATAAAATTAGACATGTCTTTAAGGGGTCTGAGTACAGCAACATATCACACATCATATCATATCAAGTTAAATAAATGTATTGGAGTCAAAAGTCCAGTATTACCCTCTGAGTTGTAATGGAGTACAAAGTGGTAGAAACCGCTTAAGTAAAGTACAAGTATGTCAAAGCTGTACCTAAGTACAGTACATGCGTAAATGTACTTCATCCTGGGAGTGGGATGCTACACAGGAAAAACAAAGGAAAAAGGATGGGAGCTGTCAAATGCAGAAAAACAAGAAAATGTCTTATTAATTTATTATTTATAAAAGGCTTCAAAGCAGCTGCTGATTCTAATCTTTTTCAGTTCTTCAAGTTATTGATTGTCTGTATTTCTTCACATTCAGCATGTTAATACAGTTGATCTCCTTCTTGTTTTGCTTTTCTTATCTCTGACCTGTTTGGGAAGCCTTTCCCCACTGTTTTTGTGGATATACAATAAATACAGGGGTGACCCACGTAATTCATGACACATACTGTAAATAAACTATATTCAAAATGAACAGTTCCTTTTACTGTAATTTGTAGAATTTGATGCAGAGGGGTTCAGTATGTGTGGGTAAAATCCTGTGGGCTGTGACGGATAGACAGACAGACAATGACTATCTTTCATCAGATTTTTTGGTTCCAGCTTGATAGCCATTGTAATTACTGTCACTCACTCCTGCCAATAAATGACACCTCCATAATTCACTTCAATTCACGCGTGACAGATATGTCTACACTTACTTGAAAAACACCTTGTATTTATATCTCGCTTTCCTTTATCTCGTCTATTCGTGGCTAAGCTGGCATAGAAGAGCACAGAACACAGTTGGCACATTAAACAATGGCAGGACATCTGAGGGGATTAGCAACTCGGAGGACTTTAAAAGGGGAGACTCAGACAGAGAGAGAGGAATACCACAATCAACAAACGAGAGGCTCATCAGACAGCATCAGAAAAACACAGACTGAGACTTCAGCAAAAAGGTAACTGCAATTTTCTCAGCTCTGGCACAGGGAGGCTTCTACTGCACTGATAACACGTAATGGTCCAGAGGAGAGAAAGACAGACAGAGTGATGGCTTTATGGTGTTTTTCTTGAATATCATGGCTGAAACAGAGCTGAAATGAGATCTGAGGATTTTACTGAGAAGACTTCATACAGAGTAACTCTCTGTGCTGGCCTTCTTGGTGGTACTGCCTGAGGCCTCGTCTCTGTTTCTTTAAAATGTTCTCTTTTTACTGGATGGATTTGCATGAACCCAGAGGAGTTCACTGGTTATACGTTTTTTTAAATGTATTTTGTTTCACTGTAGGGGAGATTATTGGTTGGTAGCAGAGGAATCTGCAGAGAAATTTATTTGTATGGTCCCTTCCAGCAGCAAGGCCACTCAAAGTGTTGTGCATTAGACAAAAAAGGTATCAAGTTAAGATTACACAAGACAATATAAAAAGACACATGTAAATAGGATTTCAGAGAAAAGAAATTGAATCAAAGTTACGGTACAGTGCAAGATATGAATAAATTGTCCTACGTTCATTTTCATAAAAAGCAGAAAAGTTTAAAAGAGGTGGGATGATCTCATATAATTAATTATCTAATTCTTCTTTTTCAGCAACCAATCAAAATGGCTGACGTCGCCGTTGCAGCTCCTGCTGACAAGAAAGCACCTCCCAAATTTAAGCAGAGGACTGTACGCACCTTTAAGAGCAAGGCGCCTAAACCAGGCCAGAAGGGGTGAGATGGACTTATGATCACACACACAAACACACAAAATATACACTTCTTCTCTTTATTTGCCATTTAAGAACAGCAAAACCAAATACTTGTATCTCTCAGTTTGTACTCATCAGATGTTTTTTGTCTTATGTGCTCAGATTCGGAGACGACATCCCCGGCATGGAGGGTCTTGGCACTGACATCACAGTGATTTGCCCATGGGAAGCCTTTGGTGACATGGAGCTCAGTGACCTGGCAAAATATGGAATTATTTAGCCGTCTTCCCTCTGCCTTTACCCCCACTGCCACTATTGTCCCTCGTGTATTCCAACTGTTGGCTGAACAGCTGAAGATCCTGTCCTTGTGTGCGTGCTCTAGAGAGGAGGCAGCTTTGGATTATTTAGAGGTTTGACCTGGAAAAAAAGAAATCCAGTTCTCTCTCTTGTCTCATGCACTTTATCTCCCCCTGCCTTCCCAACGATTCTCCATTGTCTTCATGACAAGTGGTGTCAGCAGCTCTGGACCTGAGCTTGCACTTTCCACAGAGACAAAAAAAAAGGAAATGGAGTTCATATTTTGTAAATATGAAAGAGGGTTTTATATTTGTTACTGTGGTGTCATGGTTATGTTTTAATGCTCTACTCTCCTCTCCTTCAACCTCATCTTCTCAAGGCTGCTGAAGGCACAGATGTCTATGTTGTGTATTAGGTCAAATTATATTTTTTGGGAAAGTCTATAATTCCCTCAACTCTTCAGTGAAACAGATCATCCATCTATTTTGTCAGTAGAGAGAAACAACTCTATAAACACAATAAATGTTTATTTTCCATACAATATCTGTCTTTGTGTGCTTCCTATGATTAACACCTCACACTCAACATGAAAACTAAAACAATAACCACCAAAAAAACCCTACATATACTGGCTTCTTGTGTCTCTCACTGTGGACTTATTCAATGCACATGATATAATTTGTACACAATAAGTCAATAACTCAATTACTGATGCTTGTTGCTGCTTAGCTGCCAGACTTGCCTATTATTTTTTCTTATATTATTCTCTCAAATTGTAAAATAAATAAATAAATCTGGCTTCAAGGACAGAGGCTGAGTGAGAATAGAAGAAGATGACTGACGCTATTGTTGCCATGGCAACTAAAGCGGCTTATTCACAGTAGCTACAGGGTCTATTGTTTGTCCTCCACATGCAAAGAGAGAGATTTAATAAAGAGGATGTTTCAATGTCAATACAAACAACACATGCCGATAAACATCATGCTCTCAGTTTTTTTACTTTACTCTTTTACATAAGAATTAACTATTAACATAACTGCTGCTGTTGAACCTGGGCTGCTACAAATCCAATACTGCTGTACACCCGTCAACCATACAAAAATCCCCATCCTTATGCATATATATAGTGCTTACTCTATTCTCTCGTATCCCGTATCTCATTTATTTTTCTCATACAGTAGGCTAGGTCATGCTATTATAATCAGCTGTTTCAAAACCTGGGTTGGCCTTCACTGAGTTGGTTTAATTCTGACCTTTTATAAAGAATCTACTGAGTCACCATACTGTAGGTAATCACTTGTCCTCCTCTACTCACATTACCTGTGGTGTGCCACAAGGTTCAGTTTTAGGTCCACTTTTAATTTCTATCTACATGCTCGCACACAGCCTAATCATGCATCCACTACCCAGACGACAGACAGATATACCTCATGACCTGAGACTTTAGATTGTCTCTGTGATGTCAACTGTTGGGTGTCACAAAATATTCTTAAACAAAATAACTCCAGATCAGAAGTCATACTGTTCTCACCCTCAAACCCTGCAGTCACATTGTGAATTCTTTTGGTTCCCTGTCTGCTAATCTGAAGCCCACTGCCAGAAGATTCAGATTCAGATTTCAGCCCTGCTTCCTCCAAATAAGAACCATCTTTGGAATTAAACCAATACTCTCTCACTCAGACCTGGAAAAAGTTATTCACACATGTACTGTATCTTCTCCAGACTTGACTACTGCAACTCCCTCCTTTCTGGCATCAACCAAAATCCACTCTTTCAACTCCAACTAATTCAGACTACAGCACCTATGGCTTCTCGTTTGTTTTAACAGACATTACATCACCCATATCCTCACTTCTCTCTATTGGCTCCCTGTGCATTTCAGAATTGATTTTAAGATATAACTGATTACTCTTAAAGCTCATCTGGGCCTGACCCCAGGCTAAATGACAGAAATGTTGATCCCATATGAACCTTAGGTCCTCAGCTGGGGTCTTTCCTGCCATTCCAGCGCTGAGGCTTAAATCTGGGGGTGACCATGCTTTTGCCATTAGACCCTCTCTTGTCCAATATATTACATAGTATCGTTGACGCTGTATTAACCTATGTATGACCAGTGAAGGAAAAGTGAACTGAACTAAAATGTTTTTAATATTTCTAAGGTGGCATTACTTTGTTTACCCCATCCCAGATAGACTATATTGTACAGTGGAGGAAGAGTATTAAAATCTTATAGAGACACTCAACAGATTTTAAACACATCAGTTCAGTGTAGTTTACTCATCAGGATGATTCTCAGTCTGTGAAAATGGGAAAAAAGAAAGTACTTGTAATTTGGGCCCTAATGTTATGTTACATAATATATTATTGCATTAAATTATTACTGATGCATTACAGTTTAAATACCATTCGTTCTGTTGTAGCATAAACTGGAAATAGTCAAGAAAAGTACAAGTATCTTACAGTTGTATTTAAACTCTACACTCCATCACCACTAATATGTTATCTACTCAATGCAATATTTAGCAGCAACATTGTTGGTGGTGCTAATGTGTGTGTGTGTGTGTGTGTGTGTGTGTGTGTTGCCTCCAGATATCATATGTGTCACTGCACCAATTAGCTGTTGGAGCCTCTGAACAGCAGGCAGACAAAGGGACAGTGCCTCGTACAATGTGGCATAAATATAGCAAACATCAGTTCAAAACCTTTGGCCACTTCATTAGCAGGGACCCGAGGGGGCAGGCGTGGGGGCAGTGGGTGAACACAGTAGAGAACATTTGTACAAGGTCTGTTTGAAATGGATTAAGAAAGTTAAATGTGAGGTGTTTCACCAGACTGCTGAGCTTCACATCACCAAAGGCTTCACATGGATTCATCTCAGTGATGTGTGATGTCATCTCCAAGCGTTATTTGCAGCTACAGAACTGATCCCATCAGTATCAGGATATTAATGAGTGTTAACATGAATGAATATTTGGAGGCAGAAGTCTCAGAGACTGATATCTGAAAGCCTCAGCAGATTAAACCACTTGTGTCTACATAGCATGAGGGTAGGTGAGCCGTGGCATGTGTGTATGTGTGTGTCTGTGTCTGTGTGAAAAAGAATGACAGAGAGAGGGGAAGAGAAGGTGGAAGGTAGACTATTGCACACAACGTTTCTGTAAGTTACTATTAACTTACTCAGGACGCTGTTTTGTATATTTTTCTAGTAAGTTTACCCAAACCCGCCTTTTCACTATATAATAAGCTGACAAATGGATTAATAATATCTTTAGTAGGCCTCCCTCATGTCAAATTTGGGGTTGAGAAATAATTCCTAATAAAATTATTTCCATCTCAACTGTTTTGGCTGTTGCTTCATTATAGGAATTAAAAAAAAAACAAGATGTGAAATACTGTAGTGCATTTTTTTTTCACCTCCTCACATTTTCTAAGGATGCATTCACACTGGCGATTCGGTCCTCTTTAAACGAACCCTGGTCCGCTTCCACGGATAGTTCAGTTCGTTTGGAGTGGTGTGAACGCTCATTTGAACTCTGGTGCGGACCAAACTTGAAAACTGGGGGTCTTGGTTCACTTGCAAGTGAACCCTGGTGCGGTTTGGTTACAGCTTTTAGGTGGAAAAAGAACAAAGCCAACTGCGTGAACCAGGAGAAGCAGAGGTAAAAAAACAGAAAAGTTGGAAAATGTCTCATGGGCAGATGTGTACTAGTGAGGAAGTGCAGGCGCTTACCCCAGGTCTGCATAGATTTGGTGTTGCGCCATTGTTTTTCTGGTGACCAAGCCAGCTGAAGGGGATGGCCAATCAATGAGCCGGGTTTTCTTCTTCCTCATGCTTTTTCTCTTCCTGGTCAGTGGTCGTTTCAGGCAATACTGCCCCCAAATGAGCAATGAGCAGCTGTTGTAACTTGTTGTCCCAGGCGGTTTGGTCTGCTTTAAAAAGTGCAGTGGGAAAGTGAACCGAACCAAATGAAGGTGTGACATTTTTCTGCATTTCCCGCCCAAAAGAACTATACCAGACTATCCTGGTGTGATTGTGCCCTAAGTTAATTGATATACTTCAGGCTAGATGGAAAGCTTTGACAGAAGTCAAATATAATATTCATAACTGTGTTTTCATTACATTATAATCACTTGAAACTAAGAATCATTGTGTTTTCATTACCTTGTAGGCCATTTATATCTACATACTGAGGGGGTCTCCCACGCAGTCAACCATGTAGACAAATAATGTCTTTTTGCAACCCCTCGTGGGTTTGCTGCTTATGGCCAGATCAGCAAAAGAGAGATTTTTGTGTTGATTTAATAATTTGCAAAGCCCCAATGAAGTAAAATCATCCAGTAACTCACAAGAAGAAAAGCAGCAATTAAAGCAAAGAGTGAAAACATTACTGAGAATATGCTAATTATAATCATATTGATAAATTTGATACAAGAGGCAACAAAACCAATCATAACAACAAATTGGTTCTTCCATGTTAAAAAAAATTGTAATTCTTTTCAGTAATTGCCACTGCTTATGGATAACATACAAACATACCTTTACATAGAAAAGACATCACTGAGCTGCTTAAAGACTGCCTTGTAAGATAATTAAGTCCTTCTTGTGTTAACTGTGTCATAGTTTGTCAGTGATCCTGCCAAGACAGCTTAAAATGAAATCAGTCAAGGGAAACCACAGCAGTCTGGCATTTTATTTCTAATTTATTTATTTACTTTAAGTTGCAGTTTGGTCGTAACACAATGGGCAGAGCTGCAACAGCTGCATCTGCTGGTTACTATGAGAAAGTCACTGTGGTGGTTGTAAAATGTTTTTCTTATGACAGCAGAATATAGACAGACTGTAGAGGTATGCAGATCAGTTTGGTTGGTTTATTTTAAAGCTCCTAGCTGTGTACATGTACCTGGAGTAAAAATAGCCACTCGTGTTTATTTTAAGCTGTAGGATTAGACTTTGCAAAGTCACAGAAAGCACATGCACAGTAATCATCTCGACCAAGTCACACTGCAGACCTTAATTTGTGCCATAATTTCCTCGACTTGCCTTTGCATTCACTTTCTTTATTCTGATACTGCAAAGATAGATTGTGGCTGTCACAACCAATTTAAAGCTGCTCTGGCGTTTCATTTAGCCAAGTGTCCCGAGGCATGGACAAGTATATTTAGTATAATGCATCAGACATCACTATGGGACTGAGTATATCTGCTGCATTCTTTTCTTTGAGATATGCTGCACAGGCATTGACTCGTCTGACTGCTGTAATGGGTTTAGTGAAATCATAAACTGACGGTTTTATTAACCCAGATTTGAGTCACCACCATACTGCCACTCAAACTGCTACTGCTGCATGGTTTTTTGTCTTGTTGCAATTTTTGATATAATATAAGATGACTCAGGTTTAACTCTTCATCTGGCTACAAGTGGTTTCTCTTGAAGATGTAATCATATAACAATCCTTTGAATACTCTTATTACAATGCAGCAAGTTTTAGACTGGTGTTTGAAACTGTGTGAACCTTGAGTTGCTTTAAGGTACATTGTGACAATGTTTCTTTTTCTGCTCTTAACCACAGTAACTTGCCTATAGTTAACTTCCATGACTTTACATTTAGCGCATAACTTTACATTAAGTGTGTAACATCATTCATAGGATATAATACGGACCGTTGTGTGTGCATTTTCCTAGGATATCATTAGAACTGTTGTATGAGGATGCTTTGTGTTATGCGATTCATAGTTCTTCAGATAGGCTGGTTGTCCTTTCCCTTAAAAAGACAAATATACAGCTTTAATTTGAAGGAGTTCATTGATTGAAAGGAATTAAACATTTTCTGGGAATAAACTGCCTAAACTTTAGGGGAGACTTGTGGACATTATAGACCCATTTTGATTCAGATATCCTGAGGTGAGAATTCAAGACACCCCTTTGAAAATGACCGTGCCAATTGTTCCATCACCAAAATTAGTTTGGATTGCTATTGAGTCCCGTTCTGCCAGCATGGTTTGTACCAATGGATGCCTTTGGTTGTCAAGATTTACGAGACACAACTACCTTCATGCTAGCTAAAAAAATTGGGAGTGGGGGCAGCAATTCTATCAGGCACCACTGCAGAAAACATGGAGGTCTCTGAGGGGCTTTACAGTGACAGAATGAGCTGATATACAGAGTACAAAATAATGCCCTCCTGGCTGAAGTTCAGCTACGTGTATGTACATAAGTTGCAGTATGATTGCAGCATCAGGGATTAGCCTCAGAGACCAACAACAGCTCAGGTCATCAACCTGAAATGTGAAGCGTAAAGAAACTTTTCTGATAAACAGGTAGCATGTGTCATAAGTGCATAGTGCAGTTTCTGATTACTGCTGCCAAAAAGCAAATCTTTTCCCAAATTGCAGCCCATGCATCCACATGCATGCCCATGAATCACCCACAAACCGTGGCATGTGTATATGGTTAAAAATACAGTTCCTAGAAGGACAGAGTTGATCTGCAAAGCCCATGTGTTTGTGATTGCAACATGTAGACTCTGTGTCTGTCATCATAAATATAATCCTTCTCAAATCCCAGCAGCAGGTTTGTAACACAGACAAAACAAAAACAACTGTGAAAGCTGAGAATACGCAGAAATCTCAGCCTCCTGTCCGTTTTCTGTCCTCTTTGTTGTTTGCTCTGACATGAAGGTTCGACTCTTCACTCTGAGGCTTGACGAGCTGGCAGCTTACAGGCTGTAATAGGATTGGGACTTGTCCATATGGGTCAGTACAAACAGATACAGTGCCTGAGTGTTGTCTGTGAGTTTTATCAGCCAGGACTATCCTGCTAACCCTGATCAGTTGGTTGCTATTATTAACAGACAATACATCGACACATTCAGATTTTTGGCAACTATTTTCTCATTTAAAATATAAGGGCAAAATGTGTTTGAAATATGGTCATGCACTATGCATCATCTTTAAACATTGCATCTCAGCACAGATCTGGATGCATGCTTATGTGCACAGTGAAAAGCAGGCTGTGTGTAATTTTGTGTCATTTATATTTGAAATTATTTGCACTTAATGTGACCCATATAAAGGATTTAAAGCACAGCAATGCATGTGCATTTGATGATTCTTCCCTTTCATATAAGGAATTATTGCATAATTGTGGCTATGTGGCTATTATGCACTAAATATTACCAAGGATTCAGAGATGATAGTTACTTCCAGTACTCAAAAACTTAAAGCAACGTATCAATGCATGACAGGTTGTATAGGCCCACCATGGTAATTACTCATTCTAGTTAAACCTTAGCTTTATTCTTGATGCTAGCAGCAATTTCATCAAAATATTGCTACTGAGTCATAAGGGATTATTTCAATAACAATGATGTCAAATACAGTACAGGCGCTTTATCACGCTGCTCAGCATCTCAGTGACGCACAGGGCACACTTTAGCCACCTTCTCTATGTGAAGAGCAGCTGAAAAACACATTGTAACACATGGTTAATGTTGTCAGATATTCACAGTTAGGTTGAGGCAACAGAACTACTGTGTTAGAAAAAAGATCATGTTTTAAAATAATTACGTTGGTTATGTAACTATAATGTAACGTGACATCAGTACTTCAGGAGAGTGATGTCAGTATGCGATGACTGCACATAAGGGGTTATAACATTGTGTTAAAACAGTGCTGAATTTTTGTTTTATATTGGCCATGGCCTCCTGGGTGACAGCATATCCCCAGGACTTAGCCCACAGACTGTAAATAAAGATGGATGACTTGTCTCCACTTCCCTCCACTATCCAAAATGAATTCAAAATATCCTGGACATGGCTGCTGCCATCTTATGCTGGTGATGTCATTTGGACCAAGAGTCTGCACAGGAGCGATCCCTGCAGGTATCAAGTTCCCACCCATTCACCCGTCCGACCAGTCACAAGCAGCGCCATTGATAGCGAGCCTACCTGTGGCACGCACAGCTGTCAATCATGACCTCAATCCCTTTTTTACCATCACATTACTAGTTAGAACCAAACTTATCAGAAAAACAAACATCAGGGTGATACGAACTACCTAAAATGACAGGACCCATCTTTGATGTGCACTTGGAGGTCTTAGTTTGACCTATGTCCCATCGGCTAACATAGAGAGGGTGGGGTTTATGACCTTTATTGCAGGGAGCCACCAGGGTGTGATCACTTTCAGGGAGGTCGTCCATCTTTATATACTATACAGCCTATCCCTGTGGCCCATAAAACACTTTCCCCATTGACCACCATTGTAAAAGTAATGCCTGTAAAACCAATCCAGTCTAATTCCAAAGTCGTCAAAAGAAGCCATCCTGTCATGTCGGCATGATGCGCAGCTGTTTGCCATGAAGGTTTTGTATTCGTTAAACTTTCCTCAAGGAGAGAAAAACTAATCAAAAATCAGTGAGTCATCACAATGTAAAGTCTATGTACAGAGCAGGAACTCGCATGTGGGGCCAGTGAGAGAAACACTGCTGTGCATATTCAGTGGGTCTAATACTGCAAAAGTATACCTAGAAGCTAGAAACTTTTCTCGGTGTATGCACCAGGCGAGTAGTTGCAGCCCGTTCTAATTCCAATATGTGACGACTTGGGATGAGAACATGTTGGCAGTTCCATTGGACTGAATAGGCGCCATCTAGTATCTAGTTATTATTATGTATCTATAATATATCTATATATCTACTTGTTTTGTTTGACCCATCCACCTCCCATCCTACGCAGACTTTCTCACTCTATACACTACATCAGTAGCTCTCAGCGGCCTGTTGTTTACAGGGTCACCCCATGTTTTTTCGTCCTTGTATTACCAACACATCCCCACTGACACAGATTTTGTATCTCCTACAGAGATGAAGGATTATACAGTGTCATATGGGTAATTAGTGTGTCAGAGGGCTTCCCCATCCTCTGTGAACCCGTGACATAACCACCAGGCGGCCTGTCAGCTGTTTCCAACCCACATATGAAATCCATACGGCAAACACTCCCACACTCTGACACAGTAACCGTGACCTACATCATCTTAAACTTCCGCTATCAGCAAGTTTGACACTCCAGCACAAATCATCCCACTCAAAAAAATAGCAGAGACATTTTGGATATTATTTTAGATTATTAATATTTAGATCATTTTGGATGATACAATTATTTTAGTTTTTTAATCATGTGTAGTCTTTTTACCAAAAAGTGTTTTGCGTATATATTGTATTTGTCATCAGTCTTTTGTGGCAGATACAGTATGTTTGTGTGAAATAAAGAAATTCTTTAAACACTCCACATATTCTGTAATTATTAATGTGTGTGTGATCTGAATGTTGATAAATCTCTATGACAGTTGTTGACGTTTGCATGTGTACTCTGCATAAGTGAGACAGTGGCAGTGTGAGGAGAAGCTCAGCAGAAGGGTTTGAGGATTAATACCACACTCCAAGGCTGGGTGGAAGCCTAACAGGGTAAAGGTTGTGTAACAGATCATTGAAAAATAGTGATCGCTTTAACCTGGCCACAGTCCAAACACCATTAATCCATCAACTTCAGCTTTACCTACCTTACATCACTGATCTCACAGCTAAACTAAACTCTGTGTCTGCATGTGAACTTAGAAGAAGCATGTATTGGGCACAGAGAGAGAGAGTAGAAACTCAGATACTGCCATAAAATCTATCCAGCGACCTCATGCATGTTTCCCAAAGCTGTAATAAAACCTTTTTGCAATTCAATTGATAAACTTTTTCTTGACTGTTTTTTTAAACAGTCTGTGGGTTTTAAAGGGGTTGTGGGGGTTGTTTCATTTGTATTCATTGTCAAACACAAATTCATTTTGTTCTGATGTTCCTGCAGAAATGTGCAACAAAAAGAAAAAGAACCTGTTACATGGTACAAAGTGCCACGTGACAAAGTTATCCTGAAAAAGATCAAGTGTCGGCACAATCCATTTAGGGAAAGCACATCATTAAGCCTGTGTAACAAATGCAATGTTTTAGTTTGCTGCCACTGTGTGATTTGTAATCATCACTTTTGCTTAGTTTATTTGCAGCAGCACCAACTATATGAGCGACTGGGCCTGTAATTTGAACCCAAACGGCATCCTCTCTGAGCCTGTTGAACACTAAACACTTGTCCACAAGGAGTCAGAAATGACCAAAGAGAGCATTTTAAAAAATCATTTCTGTCCTTCCTTCTTTTTACTCTCTTTCCTTTTCATTGTTCCAGTATGCCTTTGTGTCAGGAATGTTTTAAACACCAACTTAAATGCAAAGTGTCTCTGTCATCTCCGCTTTAACTTAACAATGGTAAAATGTTGTTTGTTGCCTTTTAGAATTCAGCTTGAGAAAGTGAGTCTCAAAGCAGCACTGTGAAATAAAAACTTAAAGCAAACATTTTTGCAGAGATGCAGACTTTATGAAGCTATTTTGATTGGATTTAAGCAAGAATGACATAGGTGTAGATTTCGAGGGGGACACAGGTGACACCCCTCAATCTTTACAACATGTGCATTTGTCTCTCCCAGTAAAGACATGAAAGTAGCAGAGGACTTTTATTTGACAAAATTAAAGAAATTTATACAATGAATTGATGCAGAAAAGACACAATTTGGTGCATAATAATTCACTTGAATGCAGGAAATTAAGTGTTGGATGCTCTAAGTTTTCAACTCTTCATTTCATATGTGTTGAAACAAAACCTACACCACTGGAGGATGAAATCAAGACACAGAACTTCACGTAACTTCACGTAACTTAACTTAACTTAACTTAACTTAACTTAACTTAACGTAACATAACGTAACGTAACGTAACGTAACGTAACGTAACGTAACGTAACTTATATAAATATTTTGCACATATGGGATACTAAGGAAATACTTACGTACACCTTGCTACAGATATACAAATGTAATAAAGGAAACAAGGGGGCAATGAATTTTTGTTTTGGGGCACCAAGAACCACACTGAACATACTATTATTATTGAATTACCTGGTACATTTTGAATAACTACAGATACATATACATAAACAGGGTACCAGCAAACTTACTTTCACAGCTTCTTAGTAAATAGCAACAGCAAAGTTTATAATAAACATCAACATAATCTGTAACTACACTAATAATGAAAAGGGGGTGAAAAAAGTATGTCATGTAAACAAATAACAAATACAGAAAGACACTATTCATAATAATAATAAGAATTTCATGTTAACAAATCTTTTACATAGCAATTTCCTAAAGTTTTTTTTTTTCCATAAAGATGTTATAATCTAAAGATAAATGACATCCACTGTGACCTTGTTGTTCGTGCCTTGTTACTCAGCAATAATACTACAGTACCTTGTGATTATTAAATAGGTACTGTACTCAGTCATTTAAAAAATACTTAGAATGTAATTTATTTCCAAGTCCCTCTTAAATAAACAAGCCTGTGGCCCCTTTATTCCCTGCACTTACATATATGTACCCAATAAGTATAATACGTATTTTATGGACACCTTTTTACACTAAATAATGCACAGTCATGTGTAGGCTGTAATCTAAATCCTTTACTGTCACGCTACAGAGACAGAGTGAGTGTTTGTAAGAAGCTTTATGTTCTCTAGTCCTCATCTGTGAAGAGTTGTTGTGTCACTGCTACACACGTCACCTGTATGGCATTTCACACAAGTCATACTGTAAGTCAATGACGTTAGATGTTGTCCTGATTGGCAGTATTAGTGCTGCCCTTAAGCCCCATGGGAACATGCATCACACACACAAGCCCTGAGACTTTTCACAGCTTAGAACAACACGTTTTTTTAATCTCAGAGGACATTTGTTGGTGTAGTGATAATATACAAGTGAAGAGTCCACAGACATTATTCCCCCACAACATGCATTTTTCTTAATGGTTCTCATTGGTCTCCTTGCACCGAGGACATTTAACTTGTAGACGCAGTTTAAGGAGGCTATTTTTATAATCACATTCAGAAAAACCTTTTTTAATCTTCAGTATTTTTAGATGTATATGTGAGGAGTATTTGGATTTTATTGACACGAGAGAGTTTACAGGGTTCACACTGTCTTGTTCTCAAGAGTTCACTGTATTTTTGTGCACCCCGCTGTTTTTTTCTGCTCTGTGGTCGACCAAATCTTTACTCACCAGCATCTTTTGATTAAAAAAAAAAAGGTCAAAATCATTGAATAAAACATCAAACCTGATGTAAATGATTCTTTTAAAGTTTAGTTTAATAATTGCCATGGTGCTGTTATCAATAAATCTGCATTTCAGAGGCTTTAAGTTTTTGTTTTAACATCACCACATAAAACAACATTTTTGTGGTGGTTTGTTGGAGCTGCTGCATGTTACTGGCTTTTTGTCTGTCTTTAAGTTATGTGAGAAAACGTGTTAAGTAATTTTTCTCCTTACCTCACAGATTTAGATTTTAAATCATTGTTTTTCTGTTATTATTTCTGTTTTTATGGTAAAATCATGGGTTTTGACACATGGTTTTTAAAAATAAATTTGCCAAATTGACAGAGTGTGTGCATTTACTCATAAAAAGTCCTGGGGAACAAAGTAACAGCTACTGTAATATCCCATTAGACACTTTCATTTGTGGGACTGTCATGATTTTACACTGCCATGTGACTTCAAGAAATTATGAACATCCAACATTTAACACGTAAGTTTGTCAGTTGACCCGATCAAATTTTGTTCTTTTAACATAGTTTGGTTTGTAGGAATGTAGGAAACACATACCTCTGACTTTAATAGAATTTTTTAGAAAATTATGTATCGATAAATTGGATTTATATCGCACTTTTCAATGCACTCAAAGCAATGCATTTTACAAGATTAAAAAAAAAATCAAGGTAAAACATGTTAAAAAAGATAGTTAAAAAAAAGAAAATCTGGATGATAACATATTGATTTTCACCTTGGTTTCTTGTTATAACACCTATGCATAAAAAATAGTTCGATTTCAGTGTGCTTCCGAAAACTATTCTCTTAACACCATACATTGAAGCAAAATTGACTTGCTTGGGTGTTTGTATGGCGATGAATTGATGTGTTGGAGGTTGTGTCCCTCCTGTGGTGAATGTACCAAAATGCAGCTCAGTTAATCTCTGGTCTGTCATGGGTCATACAGGCCTGTTCACTGGATTTCTGCAGTAACCAGGCTGCTGTATCTGAAGAGCCTCCCACCCTTAACAGATTTATGTAAGACACTGCAGCACATGACATTTTGACAGCAAAGTTGTTAAGAAGATGTTTCTAATGACACTGAGAAAAGGTGTTTGATGTTTCATGGAGGCAAAGGTCAGCTGGACTAATTGGATCATTTTTGTCCCTCTCAACCTCAGAATGCCACCACACCACCATTTCAGACACCCACCTGTCCCCTGTGGTACAGTGACACGTAGTCCACCCACTTATCAAGAACACCTGGCTAGTTCTCATGAAAGCCTCCAATCACATCCCAGAGAAGTTGAAGGAGCCACTGCTGACTGCCATGTGGCAACCGTCAGAGACAGAGCAGAGGCGACACGACTCTTCATACAGAGTCCGACAGCTACAAAGTCTTCTTTTTCTTGGTTTGTTTTCTTTACCTGCCTCCCTCGAGTCCTTTGCAACATGCTGATCACTCTGTTTTGCTCCCTCCTGGTGTCTTCTGTCGTTGGTACAGAGAAAGGTAAATTGATTTAAGTAGCTTGTGTCTACGGGGTTTTATTCTTGAGTTCTTCTCTTTGTTTTCAATGCGGAAAATCAAACAACATAGTTTGTGCATTAAAGTAACAAAACAAAAGCTATACAGTTTTTAGACTCTATTTGGTCAATCTGTCTTTCACCCCTTTCACCTACATTTTGTACTCACATTAATAATGCTTGGAGGATGACTCCTAATCATTTTAGTGAGCCCCTGTTTTTACCTGTGTTGGACATGAAACATGGCACAGAACATGGATTTATAATAGAACTGAATATAGCACTGGAGGTGGAGCACTGTTCATTCAATTGCTCAGTGGTGCACTAAGCCAAAAAAAAGTTCAACAGCTGTGTTTAAAATTACCTGGATGATTGATTGGCACTGCTTCCACACTGCGTGGCCCATCGAGCAGGCGCACTAGAGATTTTCTCACTTGCTACTTCTGGTTTAGCGCGCCACTAACTTGAATGGAGAAAAAAAAATAGTGTAACTCCTTTAGACTTTCCAAATGTTATCGGACCACATTGCTTAAATTGTGATAGTGAAAAAGTCATTTCATGGGGGCTGTGATGCTAAAAAAATGTATCCACTGATTAACAGATGTCTCTTTCACCATGCAAGTCTATGGGAAAAAGTATTTTTGGGCCCCATGGCGCCTCATTATGAATGTATTTACACAGTTTGGCCACTGCAAAAATTGGCTTCAAAGCCACTTCCTGGTTCAGATGTTCGTGGTCCTCAGAGGATGAATCATGACCACTTGACTTTGCCTCTAGTGCCACTGGCAGATCAAAGTTTTCACTCATCTAGTGAAATATCTCATTATTACTTGATGGATTGCCACAAAATTCAATCTAGATATTCATGGTACCCAGAGGATGAATCCTACTGTGTTGATCCCCTGATTTTTCTGTCATTGGCAAGTTCAAATTTGTGGTTTTGAGTAAAAGATCTCAACAATTATTGGATAGGTTGTCATGAAATTTGGTACAGACATTAATTCCCCTCAGGATGAATTATATTACCTTGGTAATAATCATGTCAATATTGTCATTTGTCCAATATAAGATAAGATAAACTTCGTTGTTCCAAACAGGAAATTTGTTTTGGACACATTTTTGCGACATAGCTGCATGCAAGATACAACCATCAAATACCAACAAGAAACACAGTAGACAACCATGTAGTACAGCAGGAATGCAGCTTTGAATAACATAGTTGTGCAATCAGGACTCCTGGATGAAATAAATAAATCAACTTTATCATAACAGGTAGGGGTAAAAGAATAAAAGCTCCTTAAGGTTGCACTAGCCCAGGAGATAATCATAAAAGTGCAATAAAACCTGTAGTATAAATAGAAACAAATAATACAAATAAAAAAAAAAAAAATACAGTAGTGCAAACTAAACTGTCACAAATAAAAACTGAAGTGCGAGTAAGAATGTATCAAAGTGTGCAACAGGTCAATAGTCACAATAGCAGCCCTGCTCTGCCAGGGAGACACCACAGGGCCAGCAGATGAAGAGAGTGGCATAACCAAAAGAACATCAGCATATGTAAGTTTATAATCAAATACCTGCAAAACTGAGTACTCTGTGTGTGTGTGTGTGTGTGTGTGTGTGTGTGTGTGTGTGTGTGTGTGTGTGTGTGTAGCAAATGTTAACATGCTAACTTACTGAAATAAGATGATGAACTTGGTAAACAGTGCACCTGCTAAACTTGCATGTTAGTGGTTTTCACTGTGAGGACGTTAGCATGCTGACGTTAGCATTCAGCCCACATCTGTATCTAAGTACAGCATCACAGAGCCGCTAGCGTGGCTGTAGACACTTAGTGTTGTTTAGACAAAGACGGGGCTGTAACTACACACTATGCTGATTTGTGCATCTCATGTCTTTCTTTCTCAGAAACTGCCCTTCCCAGACTGACTGACACTAAAGCTGCTGAGGCCTTCATCGACTCTGCTGATGTGGTGGTCATCGGATTCCTGGAGGTCAGACATGAAAATTGCACACTGAGTGAATAAACATGAGCTCAAATCAGCTTTCAGGCATCTTTTAAACAAGCCCACAGCAGCTGTTTTATGGTTTTGTTTATTATGCTAACATGCATGCGGCAAACCAGACATGATCAGACAAATTAGCTAAAAGTGAGACTGTGAGGGCCCCCAAAGTACAGCTTTTGTTTGCACGCTGGTGATGCTGCTGTCACGAATAGATTTGGAAGAAGACTATATTTCCTGTGGCCACACCTTTGGCAGTGCTGGTGCTTTGAGGGCAGAGAGTCGCTGGCTTTTCCAAAGGGGCGAGTCCTTTGGCTATACTCTGTGTGCCGTGGAAGATGGCGGGCCACTTGACAGGAAATACATACGTATCTGAAGACTTGTGGGATTGGCTTCAATGACCCTCTCGTAAACAAATGCAGGGAGAGGGTTCATGAGAGGAGAGTGGAAGACAGAGCACATGAGGATAGCTGGACCGTGATGCTGAAGGCAAAAAGAGACCAAAATATTGGTGCTGTGACTCACTGGGAATGAACACATATTACAGGCTGCAAAATGATAAAATGGATTGCCAGAGCTCATGCAATGCTGTCTCAGAAATAGACATGATTCACCTTCCTTTGAGTCAGCCTCCTCTCTCTTTTCTTGGTGTATTTCTTTGTTTCTCCATCTCTGGCTCTCTCTCTCTGCCCCTTCAGGGGAAAAAGAATTTTTGAAGAGGAAATAATAGCCAACAAATAATACATCACAACACTGCATTGACATATACACCTACGTAACATTTAAAGGGTAATGATAAATGTCCTGTAATTTAAAGATAAGATAGAGATTAATATGGCAGCTAAGCACTATTTACTATGTGAAGACATAGTGGAGTAATGGCATTTCATTTCATTTCATTTATTTGTTTATTTGTACAGGGAAAGTGCACATTAATGAACATTTCTGTAAATGTGCCAGTTTTAGCTGAGTAGCTAGTTTCCAACTGCAGTCCCCAGGCAAGGTGTTAAATGCCAGCTAAAAGAAAAAAACATTACAATCAACATTTTGTAATAACAGTAAAATATACAGCACAGCGCGTATAAAAGCACATGGATCAGAATAGAAGGCATAACACACACAGTAAAAGACAAGAAGTGGCACATAATCACAATGGAAAGCACATCAAGCATATTAAAAGACAGGAAAATAAGCTTCGGCCGGCAGGTAGGTTACATCAGGCAAACAGACAAACATAGTAGCAATGCAGCATATTGGCAGGACACCAGGAACAAACAATACAGAACAATACAAAACAAAACGCAATGCACATTTAAGCAACATGTAAGCAAGCGAAACAGACAAGCAGATAGGCAGTTAAGCAGGCAATATGGAGGCAGAGAGGCACGCAAGCAGGTAGACAGAATTATAGGATTAGTATGGAATACTGATTGTGATCGCAGGCCTGATTATCTTTTAACCATATTTTTAGAGTGTGTTTGAAGGCTTTGTGTGTTTCAATATTGCGAATGTGTGGTGGTAATGACTTCCAGAACTGGGCAGCTCACACTGAGAAGGCTGACTGGCTGAAGGAAGTTTTTCTCAGTGGTACGATGAGAGTAGTTGTTGAGGCCGATCTGGTCAGTCTGCTGCTCAATGTAAAAAAGTTGGCAAGTGGTGGTGGAGCCAAACCATGGAGAATTTTGAAAACTACATTTATGTTGTGAAATTTTACAGTGTTATCCCAGCTTAAAAGGACATGCTTGTCCAGGATACTGCAGTGATGATAACGGAAGGATTTCTTGTCCAGGACTTTTAGGGCTTGCTTATACACAGATTGAATTGGTTTTAATGTTGTTTTGCAGGTCTGGGTCCAGCTGGTGAGGCAGTATGTTAAGTGGGGCATTATCATTGCATTGAAGTATAATTTTGCGGTTTCCAAGTTTAAACAATTTCTGATGTATCTGAAGTTGGCCAGGTTGTGTTTGATTGTTTGCGTGACTTTCTTTACCTGTTTTTTGAATGTGAGGTTTGAGTCGAGAATAATTCTCAGATATTTGAATTCTGTCACCACTTGAAGCCTTTCACCTGCAACATACACATTTGGGTCAGGTGTATTAGATGTTTTCTTTGTGAAAAACATGCAAACAGTTTTTTTTAACATTAAGGTGAAGACAGGAATTGTGGAGCCATTTGGATACCTGCACCATAGTTGTTGAAAGTTTTTTTTGCCACCTCTTCTTTGTTTTTACCATGTACATAGATTACTGTATCGTCTGCATACATTTGAATTTCAGAACCGGTACAGACAGAAGGCAAATCATTAATATACAGACTAAATAGTAGAGGGCCCAGAATTGATCCCCACTTCATTTTTTAGATAAGGTGATTGTTTACCCTTAATTCTGACGGATTGTGTTCTGCCTTCCAGGTAGGATTTAAACCATTTTAAAGCATCGAGAGAAAAATTAAACCGAGACAGCTTAGCAATGAGCACATTGTGGCTAATGGTGTCAATGGTGGCATCCTGAGCAGAGAATGAAGTCACGCTCCCTCTGTATGTGTGTGTGTGCGTGCGTGTGTGTGTGTGCGTGCGTGCGTGCGTGCGTGTGTGTGTGTGTAGTAAGCCAAGCTTCTCTGTGATTTGTCGTGATAAGCTGGTCTAGCTGTGAACACATGTTTGTATCCCAGTGGCTAGGTAATTGCTTCCACTTTGCACTGAGCTCGTACAGTAGTTACCCACCCACCGTTAGCTCTGTCAGCATGGTTGCTCTTGTTTAGCATCGTTAGCTGCTAGCCTGCTCATCCACCGCCATGTTGAGAACCATGTACAGGCAACTCATACACTCTGAATTTAACATAGAGCCCCTTTAAATTTATAATTTTACATACTCCATACACATGTGTAAATAGTAATAATATATTTATTAGAGTAAGAATTGTATTAGATTAACATTAACATTAAACATTAATCATTAAATCATTACACCTTAATTTTCAAGTAAAGGTAGCAATACTGGAGTGTAAAGGGACTCCAAGTGCATTTCCTGCATTCAGAATGTTATTGAAGTAAAACTATGTGTCCCATATTACAATGACAAGCTCTCTTTGTATTTCTTCTCTGTCGCTTAAATCTGGTTTTTCATTTGGAGTAAAGTTACATCCTTTATTTAATCACTGGGGTTTTTTGTTTTTTTGTTTTTTTGTTTTTTTACATTATTTTATCTTTCCTGTTTTTTTGTACTATTTACTATTGACTTTTTATTTGTTAATTTCTAACCTTTTTTTAATGAGTTTTAGTCTTGTAAAATCTTATTCATTGTTTTTTTTTCTGGGTTGTTTAAGCACTTTGAAACTTTAGATTGGCCAATGTTATATTTTTTATATGTTATGTAATTGAGTTACAACTGATGCATGATAATGTAAGTAGTATACTAATGTTGTACCTGGCTGGACTTATACTACTTTTTAGGTACTTTTGATGTAAGGCAATATGTCCATTTAATAAGATCATCTTTTATTCTGTATCTAGAATCTTAATTTAAAAAAAATCACACATTTTAGAGTTGTCTGAGTAAAAAATGTGACATTTCCCTCTGAAATGTGAGTAGGAGTGTAAAAAAGTTCACAGAATAGATATACAGTCAGGTCCATAATTATTTGGACAATGATACAGTTGTCATCATTTTGGCTCTGTACACCACCACAGTGGGTTTTAAATGAAACAACGAATACCTGCTTAAAGTGCAGACTCTCAGCTTTCATTTAAGGCTTTTTTCAAAAATGTAGTATGAACCATGTAGTAATGACAACCATTTCTTCACACAGTCCCCCAACTTTAAGGGCTCATAAGTATTTGGACAAACTAACATAATCATCAATTAAACAGTCAGTTTTAATACTTGGTTGCAAATCCTTTACAGTCAATGACTGCCTCAAGTGTTGGACACATAGGCATCATCAGATGCTGGGTTTCTTCCCTGGTGATGCTCTGCCAGCCCTTTACTGCAGCCGTTTGCACTTCCTGCTTGTGTTTTGGGTGTTTTGCCCTCAGTTTTGGCTTCAGCAAGAGAAACGCATGCTCAGTTGGATTCAGGTCAGATGATATGACTTGGCCATTGCAGAACATTCCACTTCTTTGCCTTAAAAATGTCTTTGGTTGCTTTTGCAGTATGCTTCAGGTCAATGTCCAACTGCACTGTGAAGCATCGTCTAATGAGTTTTGAAGCATTTGGTTGAATCTGAGCAGATAATGTAGCCCCGAACAGCTTTCATCCTGCTGCTCTTGTCAGCAGTCACATCATCAATAAATACAAGAGAACCAGTTCCACTGGCAGCCATACATGGCCATGACATAACAGTACCTCCACCATGCTTCACTGATGAGGTGGTGTGCTTTGGATCATGAGCAGTTCCTTCCCTTCTCCCTTCTCTTGTCTTCCCATCATTCTGGTAGTTGATCTTTGTTTTATCTGTCCATAGTATGCTGTTCCACAACTGTACAGGCTTTTTAGATGGTTTTTGACAAACTCTAATCTGGCCTTCCATTTTTAAGGCTAACCAATGGTTTGCATCTTGTGATAAACCCTCTGTATTTATTCTAGTGAAGTCTTGTCTTGCTGACAAGAGCAGCAGGATGAAAGCTGAAGTGTTTGGGGCTACATTATCTGCTCAGATTCAACTAAATGCTTCAAAACTCATTGGACGATGCTTCACAGTGCAGTTGGACAATGACCTAAAGCATATTGCAAAAGCAACCAAAGACATTTTTAAAGCAAAGAAGTGGAATGTTGTGCAATGGCCAAGTCATATCATCTGACCTGAATCCAACTGAGCATGCGTTTCTCTTGCTGAAGCCAAAACTGAGGGCAAAACACCCAAAACACAAGCAGGAAGTGCAGACGGCTACAGTAAAGGGCTGGCAGAGCATCACCAGGGAAGAAACCCAGCATCTGATGATGCCTATGTGTCCAACACTTGAGGCAGTCATTGACTGTAAAGGATTTGCAACCAAGTATTAAAACTGACTGTTTAATTGATGATTATGTTAGTTTGTCCAAATACTTATGAGCCCTTAAAGTTGGGGGACTGTGTGAAGAAATGGTTGTCATTACTACACGGTTCATACTACATTTTTGAAAAAAGCCTTAAATGAAAGCTGAGAGTCTGCACTTTAAGCAGGTATTCATTGTTTCATTTAAAACCCATTGTGGTGGTATACAGAGCCAAAATGATGACAACTGTATCATTGTCCAAATAATTATGGACCTGACTGTACTTCAATTGTGCATATCAGCAAGTCTGCCCTCGTCAGGGAGATTCAAAGTGCAGGCTTTGGTTTGGATTTGGATGTTTTCTGTCACTCTCAACCCATGGATTAAGGCATATGTTTCCCTCTTTAAAAGTTTCAGTTTTGCCAGTGTTGCCAAAGAAGGCTCTTCAGGATTTACAATTTAAGTATATACATACACAAATGTTAAGGAAAAAGACAAGAAATGGTTTCACAATCATTACATAGTGAGCAACAATGAAAGTGTGGGCAAAAAATCTTTGAAATATGAATGTATATGATGAGATGAGATGTAACTCTCTCTCTCTCTCTTTCCCTCCTGTGTCTCAGGGAGAGGAGAGTCACGGCTATAAGGAACTCATTGCAGCTGCAAAGCGAGTTGACTCAGTCCCTGTAGCCATCTGCACTGAGAAAGAGGTGTGGGCGGACTACGGCCTCTCCTCAGACACCATCACCCTTTTCAGAAAGGTATATTCTGCTCCATTTGTCTATGTAAGAATTTTTTAAGAATAATTGTGATATGCACTGCCAGTTGTATGACAATGATGATGATGTTGTCTGTCATTTAATTTAGGCAGATAACCACCAGGAGAACCTTGTTGTCGCAGAGGCAAAGAAGTTAGAAGCAGATGGTCTTGTGAACTTCATCACCATCAACGAGGTCCGATATATCACAGAATACAACCAAGTGGTAGGTCCAACTCATGTCCTCATCACTGTCATATGGTAAATATTTTTCTGGAGCCAAAGGCCTGCCTCAGTCTGTCAGACTGTTATTTCCTGTCATCTATCTCCTAAAGCTTTTCTGCTTTCATCTTAAAAATACATTTTTATTGAAGACAAGTACAAAATTGAAAGAGTTGAAACACTTTCTGACATCCCCAACTCACCCTGAACTCCATCATCACTTTCCCACCACAGTGGTGGAAAAAGTACTTAGATGTAGAAAGTGGAAATAACAATAACTGATTATTTTTAGGAAGCTAAATTGATTTGCCAACTGATTTTTTTTAGGTAGACTTTTTTTCTGTTTGGCTGCTGGCTTCGTCCACAGTAGTAAATGGACTGCACTTGCGTAGCACTTTTCTAGTCTTCCAACCACTCAGGGCGCTTTTACACTACATGACACACTCACCATTCACACACACACAGTCACACACTGGTGGCTGAGGCTACCTTACAAGGTGCCACCTACTGCTCAGTAACCATTCACACGCTCTCACACACCGATGGAACAGCCATCGGGAGCTATTTGGGGTTCAGTATTTGGCCCAAAGAAACTTCGACATGTGGACTTGAGGAGCCTGGGGGTCGAACTGGAGATCTTCGGATTAATGTATGACCCACTCTACCTCTGAGCCATAGCAGCTTAGCTTCTGTTACAGTACTCCTGCCTGCTTCTCCAAACTGGGAGTGTGCTGACCGCCAACTACTGTAGATGATACATTGACTATGGATAAATACCTTATACAACCCGGTTTAAAATCTCTTTAACCCCTTATTCTCTGCATCTCTGCTTTTTTTTTCTCCTCAGACAGCAGTGGGCTTGTTCAATTCAGAGGTGAAGACCCACCTCCTGCTCTTTGCCAACAGGGGGAGTAAAGAATATACTGAGTTGAAGGAGAAACTGGGAGCTCTGGCCCCCGAGTTCACAGGCAAGGTGAGAATATTCTTTCTTCACGTACAAAATTCTGTGGTTACTTGATCTAATATTTAATGAGCTAAATGAAGTCATAAAAACTGTGTTCCAGTTCTTGTTTGTGCTGGTTAACGGAGCAGTGAAGTCCAACTTCCGATCGCTGGGCTACTTCGGCCTCAAGTCTAAGGACCTCCCTCGAGTTGGTATTTATGATGGTAACTCTGACATGAAGTGGCTGCTGCCTGAGGGAGAGATCTCTACTGAGCGAGTACAAGAGTTCTGCCAGTCCTTCCTGCGGGGGGAACTGAAGGTGAGTGGCCGTTATGGCTTACCTACAATCAGTCACTGCTGATGGTTAGATGTATTATTACCTGGTAGCTGCAAAAACTGGTTAAGATTTAGATGTTGGTCATTGTACTCAGCAGATCTTTTTTCTTGTGACGTGTAAACTGACTCCAGAACAATATAAAATTAAAAAGAGCGGCGGACTTTAGTGCTTTAAAATAAGAAGTACAATGAACAAAACAGAAGCGCTCATTCACTCATCAAGTGACAGAAAGAAAAGTGGCAGTGAGTTGGGAGCACACCACTAATGTACAACAAGAATGAAAGCACTTCTTGCTGTCACTGTAAAGTATGTGCGCCACACAAAAGACAGGAAACCTCACTCTGTGCGCTAACCTCACTCTGTGCGCTAATTTGCTGTCTTACACCACAGAGCACTCCAGCTGGGTGTGACGCAGAGTCTGAGGCTCTGCTACAAGACAGAAGGACCAGAATTAAAGCCAGCAACAACAAACTGCGGCACTAAAAAGATTTAAATCATATGATATCAATCAAATTAGGTGGCCAATCGATGACATTTAAATTGGAACTAAAACAAACTTCAGTGATATAAATCAGATTGTAATGCACCATGCGCTGCAAAGCAGGTGTCATTTACAAGAAAGGAATTAACAGACAGATTTAAAGGTGAACTACACTAATTTTTTAAATTCATACGTTATTGCTATGGCCTAAGACACAGCAAACATATTAGTAAACATGAGCAACTCTTTCCCAAATCCAAAAACTAGAGTGCTAAAACTCAAATCTTCGATGTCATCACTGAGATCATCCAGACCTGTTTCAGACCTGAAAACACAATGAAAGAATAATGCTCATTTAGGTATTAAAAGAAAACAAACATTCTGTGGGTCCACAAAATCAGTCTCCCATTCACTGGCTGCATCTGAAAGTCCATGCTAACATGCTAATTAGCATGCTAAAAAACTATGTGAGATATTTTAATATGTCTGAAACCTTTGTATATGAATAGTACATGAGTTGCATACTATTTCTGGTGACATATTACAGTATGCAAACACTAGATACTGCACTGGCAAAAATATCCCACAATGCAATGCAGTAGTGAAGACAATGTTCATAACAGTGGACAGCTACCAAGTCTGCTGACTGATGTGCAGTTTAGGAAACACCATATTAAGTAGTGTGGTAGGGATACTATTGCAGATGGGATATCATAGAGTGCTGCAATGATGATGTATACTTGTTGGCTGATGCAGAAGTTAGTGTCGTGTTCAGTAAGACAATTGTCAGGAATTAACACCATTTATGATTTTTGAAGTCTAAATGCAATTGCCAGTAGTGAAAAGCAATGTTGGGCTGTAAATGATCTACACCACTACAATAAGAGCGTAGGCTTAAAGACTTATTCAGCATGATGACGTTCTGTCGTCTCATGCAGCCACCAGTTAGCAACCGCTTTTTAAGACACAGAAAAGCTTCAAAATAAGGTATTTACAAATACATTTTATGTCGTACAGTCCATCTGATGCTTGTTTTGTTTCTGTTTTTCATTGTTTCATCACTACAAATCCAACTGTAGCCAGTATTTCACTATCACTACCCTCAATCATATTTCAAGAAGCCACAAATTATATTCAGCCACAAAATAACACTGAAAAGCTGGAAATCAGAATGGAAGTACAGAGAGCTGTTGCATAGACATGATACAACATCTCATCTAGTTGCATTTTGCATTTTTACGATGTTGCAGAAGAGAGCATTGCAAGTAGTTGCCTGTTTCAACTCGTCTTGATGTGAATCTTTGGTCTGAACTGGGCTTTATGCCTGTCCTACTACTACTACTACATATGGGGACAACATGGTTTGGGCTTAGTGTTAGCTATGCTAGTGGTGTAGCTCCAGGGATGTCGGTCGGTCACTCCACCACTTTAATCCAGACTGAAATACCGCAAAAACTATTTGGGTGGCATGCCATGAAATTGGTACACACATAGACATTATACCTGCTACACACCAACTTGTTCGCATGCTAATGTTAACATATAGCTAATTTAAGCATTTTCTGGCAACAAAGATGCCCATGACATAACATTACACAACGAGTTCGCCTGTGAACCATATTACCTAACAGCTGAAGTCACGTTACTTCTACAGACGTGAATAAAAGCCAAAAGGTTCATCATACTTGCAGACTACACGCTGAGGTTGCAAGCATTACCATGGTTATGCGTCTTCAGCTGGCAAGGAGGCTCTCAGGAAGTGGTGTGGTAATTACAGCTCAGTGCATCCCAAAGGATATATACTACTGTATGCAAAAAGTATGTAGAAAAGTATGTCGAACTCTGGTTTCTGGCTTTGAGAGAGAGGAAGCAATGTCTACATATATTGATTGAACTTTCCTGGGAAAGTGGAAATAGCATACTGGAGTTTTTTATTTAGGTGATGTTCCCCTTTAAACTTTCTATAGGTTTATTGCTTAGGAAGAAATGGTGCTGCTGACTGCTGCTTTCTATTTTTTTTATAATGCCTGGACCTTTACCTACATGGATAGTCAATTTTATTCATATATCCCCAAATCATAAATTGGCCTCAAGGGGCTTTACTGTCTGTAGAGCCTCTATCTTTAGAAGCCTGTATTTTTTCTTTTCTCTCTCTTGTTAAATCTTTAAATTGTTATATTCTTCTGAACAGAATAACTTAAAATTCTTGGCAGCCAAGCCAAAATAGATTAAAAAGCGTCTCATAATGCACAGCAGTATTGACATTAATGGAGGCATTTCTTTGAGCTTTCCTCTGAGGGGAATTCAGTCCAACAGTAGACTTATTATGTCTGTCTGTGAAACGCTACATAAATACACTCGGGGTAATCTCGTGTCACACATCGCCTCCCTGCTGTATTTCACTTATCATGCTATTATGTTTTTCAGGAGGTGAAACAGGCAGGAGCAGAGGCCAAAACAGAGCTGTAGGACTCAAATGTAAATGAATGAATATGTATTCAATAAAAGACTAAACAGAAAAGGAGCGTCTGATGTGAATTCTTTCTTCCATAAAAACAGTATGACTGTGTTGGACTGTCAAGCCCTGCAATTTCGTCCCTCCAACACAAAGGAAACTATGCAAAATGAACATTTGCATCTGTGCATGTGTGTATCATGTGTCCTCATTCATTTCCCTGTGTGTGTTATGTTTTGTGCCTTACACGAGTGCGAGCCCGTCTGCGGTCTGGTTAGCGGACCACAGGTCGCTGGCCACAAGTCGCAGAGATCTGGCAGTATGTCAGTCTGTTGTTATTGTCAGGACCACAACACATCGACCTCAAAGAGACTGACAGAGAGCAGACTACCAAGGCACAAAGGCAGTAAAGTTTCTCATATGATTCATCCTGGACTGAAAGTGTGTGAATAAGGTGAAAAACATCATCTGTCATGATAAACTAACATAAAAGTGAAGAATGTGAGTGTCAGGGAATCAGACAGCAGTCTCACACAGCTAAAGGGAGCAGGGCATCAAACTCAAAAAGAAGTTAGAGGGATTTGACTCTAAGACATATCGGGCTCTAAATGTGGATAAAAGAGAGAGTATTTAGCAGTAAAAGCTCTATAAAGGAATAACAGATGGGCTGCAGACATCAAGAGTGAAAATGTTTGGGCTTGTCCCAGAAATATTCTCTCAAGCAAGAAGGGAATTTCAAGGCCCAGACTGGGATCAGTGTAATTAGTGGTGTTGCACTGCCAAGCGGATGCATCCGCCGGAATTGGGAAAGCCTGGCAGGTGGACGTTTCTCAGAGACCAGATGGAAATATACAGCGTGTGTCGCCTGCCATCTGAGTTTGTTTACGGCTGCGATCGAGACAGTGCACAGATGAGACAGTGTTACATAAAGCACTGATGGAGGTCTCTGGGTGGAAGTGAGGTGACTTTATACCATCAACAGGCAAACTGTAAGATAATGTTTCTTCATTGAATAGTTAGTCCCATAATGATTGATTTTAAATAATATTATTAGCTCATACCAGAGACAATATTGATGTTTACATGATTTTCAGGATGTTCTAATAATGTTTACATGTCAACATGATGTTTACATGATGTTTACTTAATATTTACCCATTTACATAATGTTTACATGTCAACATGATGTTTACATGATGTTTACTTAACATTTATACATTTACATAATGTTTACATAACATTTGTTTGATGTTTATATGTTTACATGATGTTCTGATAAAGTTTACCTGTTGATATGATGTTTATATTATGCTTACTTAATGTTTACCTGTTTACATGATGTTTAATGACGTTTACTTGATGTTTACATGTTTACATGATGTTTACATTATGCTTACTTAATGTTTACATGTTGTTTACACAAAGTTTATGTGATGTTTCCATGTTGTTTACATAGTATTTACCTAATGTTTACATGTTTACATGATGTTTATATAGCATTTACTTGATGTTTACATGTTTACATGAAGTTTACTTGATCTTTATATAATGTTTACATGATAACAGGATAGGTACATGATATGTACTTGATGTTTACATGATGTTTTCATATTTGCAGGATGTTTACAGTAAACTTACTTAATGTTTACATGTTTACATGATGTTTACATGATATTTACTTGATGTTTACATGATGTTTACATTACACCTACTTAATGTTTACATGAAGTTTACTTGATGTTTCCATAATGTTTACATGTTTGCATGGTGTTTACATGATGTTTACTTGATGTTTCAATGGTTATCTTAATGAATAAGTATGGTTTCTTCTGATCTCAAATCCTGTTTGATTCCAACTGCTCTAAAAATTACAAAAAAACAACTACTTTATTTTCAACTTAGTAAACATTAATTGATAAAAGTTTGTAATCAGAAATAAGCCATTTATTATATTTCTTTTTCCATGTCCAAGTTAGTACTCATAGATAAAACACTTCCAGAAAGAGTGATGAAAAGTGATGATACAAACATTAAAGCTGACACTATGTTTATTAAAAGTACTTTTGTCATATTTGCTGAAACTGTCACTTTATCCACCTAGCAGTATATGAGACATGTAATCTGTAAAAATGTTTTATTCCTCCTCCTCCTCCTCCTCCTCCTCCTCAAAATGCTTCAAAAAGCATTTGCAAGAATGCACTGCACCTGAAGAAGAACAACCAATCAGAGCCGAGGAGTCTCTGACACAGCTGTCAGTCATGTCAATCACTGTTTGTGAACTGTGGTCAAACTGTCAAACTAGGTAGCGCTGATCAAACATGAATCAAGATTCTGTTACTGCATTGCCTCATATGTTTTCAGAAACATACACTGTAGTTCAGTGTACTGTTTAGCTGTAAAAAGTTTGTCAACCACCTGTCATGCTGAAAACATTCCAGTCAATATGTTGTTCCAACGGTTGGAAAAAACATTGTCATTTTCCCACTGATTGACATGATCGACAGCAGAATTAGTGATTGGTTGTTTTCTGTCAGCTGCAGTAGATTATAGCAAATGCCATTAGAAGCACTACGAGGAGGAGGAACATGTTTTTTTTCCACTGATTATCTGTCTCATGTACCACTGTGTAAAATGCTCTCATTTGTTAACAACGATAATAATAAATAATAATAAAGTAACATTTTGAATGCAGGATTTTTAATCGTAGTGGAGTATTTTCACAGTATGAGACTGCTATTTGTACCACTTGCTAATGTAAGTAAGGATCTAAAAACAAGCCTTCTTTTATCGTATATATGAAGTAATTCTACTCCTTCGTCTCCTACTCATTCAATACACAAAATCTCCAAAACACAGTAAATCCAGCAGATTTCGGTCCTGTTGCTCTAAACTGAGCAATAACTTGGCTCTTGCAGTCCCAAAGACACCTCGTTAAGTATTACCAAATGCAAAAATATAAAGGCCACATTTAGGTCTAGTGTCCCTCAACACGTCTGTACTCTTCTGTACGTCCAAACATGAGGAACCATGGATACTGCATTAAATATCTCTGTCTTTAATTGAATTTAAATGTTCTTTTATTCACATACCAATATTCAAAATCACACCCAGTTATATTTCAGCATGTTTCCCTGAAGTCCTTGGCACCTTGCTGTGGTTGCACATGCACTTACCTACGCCAGACAATGTTCTCTCTCAGTTATGGGCATCCACATGCATAGTGAGGTAATGGAAAAGACTAAAAGCACTCCTGTAACTGGTCATTTAAAGGCTGTTTGTTAAAACGATATGATGCGTGTATCATGCAAGTGGAACAAAGCTGGCAGGGACAAAAAAAGGAAATTTACAATGAAGATATGACATAACATTTTAAATTGCTCTTGTTACCCAGACCACAGACTGTGCTGTGTCGTACACTTTAGAACACTGATATTTCAGTCACGGACCCCCATGTATGTCTCTTGTAATAATTTAATATAGCCTTTTTTTTTTTTTTTTACACCTCCATCATTTTAGTAATGTGAAAGAACAGCACAAGAGGAGTGCACTACAAAGTTATTTGCCATGTATTAAAAATGTCAGGTTAACAAAGGCAAATCATGAGAAAAGGGCTCATTTGAAGTGCTTTCCAGGGCGCACACACACATACACACACACACACACACTCAAGACAACAGGGAATTTGAAGTGAAGTGTTTCATTCTTTTTGCATACATAGGCTAAATAAAAGAGATTCTGATCATTTTAAATATACATTTTGTAAGATTAAAACATAAACTATGAAATATTTTAGATTTAAAAACTTTTCAAACAAACAAACAAACAAAAAGATATTATATCATGATGATAATTTAAATTAATGAATCTAAAAGCTTTTCACAGACCCGGAAGAGTGCCCTGGACCCCACTATGAGAATCACTGCTTTCAAAGACAAACCTGCTGTTAACACTCATCTTTCCTTTAGATATCTTGGTGAGCTATATCAGTTATGTGTCATAAGTTGTTGCAGACATTTAGTCACAGACACCATATATTACACAGATTTGGTGCTAAATTAAAGCTTTTTCGGACCACTCAAGCATGCTCAAAAATCCTTCCAAAGGAACCAAGAACTTGAGAACACCAGAGAAAATTCTATGCTTTGATTTGTTATCAAAAACCTTTGACATTTAGAGTTCTGTAAGAATTTTTAAGCGATTGAATGGCAAGCACTTCTGTTCTGGAAAATGCTGGGAAACCCCCTTATTGGCAATATCCCTAGGGAAGCCATCCAATTGAACGTCCGAGGTCTCTAGTTTGTGGTTGTAAAGTTTCATGAGACTGTGATTATCCTAGAGGTCACAGTAAATCATTTTATACAGTAGAGTTTCAAAACAAGTGTCTGACTTCACTGTATCTACTAGAAGAAGAAGAAGAAGAAGAAGAAGAAGATATACTTTATCAATCAAATCAAATATTTTTCACTCTGTTGTTTCACATACAGGCCTGCAAATACACACACATGCACAAACAGGACCTATATATACATTACATGGAGAGATGTCAGAGTGAGGGAGCTGCCCATGGACAGTCACCCCGAGCAGTTGGGGTTTTGGTGCCTTGCTCAAGGGCACCTCGACAGTGCCCAGGAGGTTTAATGGCACCTCTCCAGCTACCAGTCCGTGCTCTATACTTGGTCCGGACGGGGACTTGAAGCAGTGACCCTCAGGCGATCAACCTGAGTCCCTTGTCGAGTCTCAGCTTTCCAGTCACTCAATTGATGCAATTCCAAAACTGTTTGCAGAATTATTCAGCTGGTAAAAATAACATATCTGTACTGCATGCAAAAATCTGCTTGGTTTTTGCCCCATTCTGCATGAGATTAGCATAGAGTAGGTATGTCTTTAAGGGGGAGCCTCATGGGTTCCCATAGAAGTAATTGTCATTTAGATATTTTGAGGTGAGAGGTCAAGGCACCCCTGTGAAAGTAGCCATGTCAGTTTTGCCCTTGCCAAAATTTAGCCTAACTTTGGGACATTATTTGTCGACAAGCTGTTATGCTAGCTTGTCGATAAGGGGATTTCCTTGAATTGCTAGCCTTTGAAAGACAATGATATCGGCTGAGATTGCCAGCGATCCAGCGGGTCTCTTAGGTTTAATGTGGGAGTACGGTTATTAATGGTGGGATTTTTTTTGTTGTTGTTGTTTAAAAGCTTGAATACATACTTGTTGGAGCCCTGGTCTGTTAGATGTGAGCTTCAGGGTAATGTCAAGATGTGTTAGTTTAAGGTAAATTAAATTCCCAAATGGAATTATTTTGATGTAATAATTCCAGTGCGTATGTTCTTAAAGGACTGGAAGGAAGGGAAGAGATATGGAATAAATACATAAGAAATACATCCATTTTTCTTTTGAGTCTGAGTATTTGTAATTTTCTTGATCTTGATCTCGATAAACCATAAAACAGGATAAAAGACAATAACAAATGAGATAGATTAGAGGCAATAAAACATTTTAAAATATTCATACAATAAAATACATCATTAAAGTAAGGGCCATTAAACATTCTAATCACAAGTCAGGCTAAACAGGTTTAAAATTTATTATTTCAAAACAGTTTAAGGCTCTCTCATGACCCCTGGCAGGCTGTCTCAATGGCTTGGGACATAAAAATGAAAAGTTGCCCAAACAAATGTTTTTGTCCTGCTGGACATTGGAACAACCAAAAGACTAGTGGAGCCAAAAAGATGGCCTCTGGGGAAGTAAAAACAAGTAAAAGAAATTTAAAATGAATACAGAAACTGACACATGACCAAGGTAATGACTTTAAAACAGGTGTAATGTGGTCTCCTTTGGGTCCTTAAAATACAATATATGCAATACAACAAAAAAGGGATACAAAACCACAAAAAGGTGCATTACAACCACAAAGAGATGCAAATGACACAAAACAGGGCCAAACAACTACAAAGTGTGTGTGTGTGTGTGTGTGTGTGTGTGTGTGTGTGTGTGTGTGTGTGTGTCTAAGGACTCATCGTCTGATTAACCTGCCCCTGGCCTGTGGTGATTGGCTGTGAGATAAACCATACCATTAGTTATCTCTTCTAGATCTGGATCCAAAAAGGATCAAATGCAGGTATGATTTGACTGGAGAAGTTTCAGTAGTACTTGGTACTGGGTTATTTCAGTCAATATCTAAGGGAACTGAGCCATTTTTTTAGATTTAATACATATAATTCCTAGGGTCTAAAGCCCAGTTCAGACCAAAGATTCGCGACGAGACGAGTTGAGACAGGCAACTACTTGCAATGTGCCTTTCTACAACATTCTAAAAACCTGCCAGTTCACACCAATACAACTAAACAGTATATCATCATAAGTTCCTACAGTAAGCAGCAGCATCAACCCACTGTCCAACACCAGCACACCCTTAGGACGGACACAAAGGGCTTGGTGGGCATGGAGCACCTGCTGCAGCTAGCAAAGCAGCTAGCAGCTGTTAAGTTTAGTTAAGTTATGGAGTGCCAATACACAGGCCTACTCGCTAATCAACATAGTAGTATATCTGACCTGTGAGGATAACACATCATCTAATATAGAACATAAGATGTTTTTTACTGATATAAGTTGACTGCCAAGATCATACACAGTATATTTATCACATGTGCACCTGTGCTTGTAAGTGATTCCGTTTCTGCCAGACAAACCGGAAATGTGTAAACCCAGAACAACAGTAAATATAAACGGGAGCATTACTCACTGTCTAGATGAAATGATTTCAGAGCCAAGATGCAAAAAAAACAGAAAAAAGCAGAAATGCACCAGACATGCTGTGGCAATTGTTTTCTTCAAATGTGCCTCCCCCACGCACCGAAATGCATCCACAAAAATGGACACTGGACTAGACATTGAAATTACATGGCATGCAGTCCAAGACAAATCCCTGACACCAGGAATAACGCTAGACTGTATGAAACACGAAGGACACCAAGGTCACCCTGCAGCAGCACTGAAGTTCTCACTGTATGATAGATGGAGCTGTTTGGGGGCCCTCTGAGATATATATACGTGAAGTGATATGTGTGCATAAACTTTTGGTTATCTAGGCAGTGTTTAACTTGCAATATGGTCTAGGATCGAGCAGCAAACTCCAAATACCATTTCTTTTTTATCATAAACCACAGCTGAAGCCACGCTTAAACTGTATCACACAAACAGAAAGCTGCATCCAAACCCGCATGCATAACGCTGTGCATCCAAAGCATGAGGGGCTGCTTATATTTAGCTGTATATCTGCTGAAATACATCAAGTCAGGCCGTGCATCGGGCCGATGCTGGTTGGCATTGGTAAGCCGTGACCGTGCCTGGATCTGGCGGGAGCTGGAGCGAGATGCATCTGTAAATAGTGACTGACTGTGGTTCTGGTGGGACTCTGCAACACTCTAATTAAGCTCTGTCGCGTAACGAGGCTCACTGCTGTTCCGTGTCACTCGATTAGTAGCTTGTGGTTGGCTCAGGCTATAGTTTGGGGTTTGTGGGGGTGGGAGATCACATATGGGGCAAGGAGTGTAGCAACATAACAGCAATGGGAGAACTGGTAAACTTGATGTTAAAGAGGCAACTCTGCAACGGGTCTTGCATTAAAATGCAATCACATCTGAGGGGTATTTTATAGAGATCAGTAACACCACTGGTTTAGACTTTCTGGGTTTTGTAGTAGTATTTTTATACTCAAATGATGAGGGGTGAGAGGGAACTTGAAGGGGATTTACAGGATTCGTAAACACAACGGGTATAAAAATGATTTGGTTTGACCTCAGAAAATGATTGACAGGGAAATGATGGCATTTTTGTTGGGGAAAATATAAGAAAACTACTCTTCACTTTACCCAAAAGCCAGAGAAAGAAACTATTTCAAGATGTCAGTTCATTATTTAAATTTGCCATTTATCTATGGAAAACAGGAGTTCTTCAGAAATAAAGGTTATCATATTTATGAGTGATGATATTTGTGCATGTGCATCATGGAAAAGGGGAATACCCTTTAGTTAATCCCTCTTTCCTCATGTAAATCTGTTTGTCTTGGACTGGCTTTAATGTCAAGTGGAGGCCATATGCATACATATAGGTTTACATGCACTGTGCGTACAGTTGAATACCAGGAATGTTTGTGGCCATGTAAGTGTGTGTGCGGGAGAGTGAGTTTTTGGACTATGTGTGCCGGGGCCGCGTGGGTGTTTTCGGGGAGCTGTCATGACAAGTGGAAGCGGAAACGGTGACATTTGACTCCCCAACCAATCAGAGGGTTATCACTGGTCTGACATAGGAGGTGGACTTCAGTATATATTGACCTCGACTTGGGGGAAAGAAGCAGAACAAGCCATCGAAGGAAAGCTAAGAAAAGCGAGCAACCAAGAAAGCAACTCGTCTGCAGCGAGACCCTAACTACAAGGCACCATGAAGACTCTCACTCTCCTCGCCATCTGCGCTCTTCTGTCAGTGTGCTGGTCCATGGGAGGTAAGGACAAAGTCCTCTCATCATTGCTGTGATTTCTGATATTGACCTCTATATTTCCACCAATGCAGGCACTGACTGACTGTGTATAGTAAAGTGTTATTTTCTGTGATCCTCAGCTGTTGAACCAGAGGTTGTTGTGGACCCTGCTGCCGACACAGCTGCTGATGCTGCACCTGCTGACCCTGCCGCTGCTGACCCTGCCGCCCCTGCCGCCCCTGATTCATCCTCCTCATCCTCCTCATCCTCTTCTTCCTCCTCTTCCGAGTCCTCCGAGTCCGACTCCAACTCTTCCTCAGACTCAGCATCCGATTCTAACTCCAGCTCCGACTCCTCCTCCTCATCCTCCTCATCCTCCTCCTCTGAGTCCTCCGAGTCTTCCTCCTCCTCCTCGTCTTCTTCCTCCTCCTCCTCCTCCTCCTCCTCCTCCTCCTCCTCCTCCTCTTCCTCTGAATCTTCTGAATCCTCTGAATCTAATTCCTCCTCCTCCTCCTCCTCCTCCTCCTCTTCATCCTCTGAGTCCAAGTCCTCTGAGTCCGACTCCCCTGCCTCCGATTCTTCCTCTTCCTCTTCATCAGAGTCAGCTGAGGGTAAGCAACATTTTTGTCTCCAGAAAGAGTTTTTGCATGGTTTCAAAATTACTTAAAGTGTGACTGTAAAACAAGAAAATCCAAGAAAGTCTGAGTTTATGTTGTTTGTCTCCTCAGCTGCTCCAGTCATGAAGAGAGACTTGGCTGCTGTCCTCCTGAGGAGAAGGAGAGCTGCACCTGCAGGAGACCTCACCCCTCTGCAGCTGGAGAGGTACATCATTTATTCAAATTAGATGAAGCAGACAATACATGCTGCACAGCTATAGTATGACTTGAGATTTGCTGCAATTCAGTCAGTTGTACAAATTAATATTAACATAAATTCCTACCCATTGTTCCTACCTAGAGTCAAAAAACATTTTACATTTACAACCTTTCTAACCTCTTTTCTCTCCTCTACCATCCAGCCTGAGAGAGGTGTGTGAGCTGAACATCGCCTGTGACGAGATGGCTGAAACTGCAGGCATCGTCGCCGCATACGTCGCCTACTATGGACCCGTCCCTTTCTAAGATAAAGACTCCTCTGTCATCCACATAAGAACAGTTTTCTCTTTCATTTTGTTTTAGAATGGTGCAACAACTCCCCTGAATCCAGAAAAGGAGGCGACGATCAAAAAGTCTGGCCGAAGTTATTAAGGCACAAATCCTTGCACAAGTGACCAGCTTTAGTGGTCCTGTATGAAATGGCCTCTTCCAGGCTTTCAGAGAGAGGCACATGGAAACACAAGCCTGTGAAGTATGCAGTAGCCCACACTAGATTAAATTATTCTTCACGTCTATAGTATAATGCAATGAATGGTGCTACGAGTGCAGATGTATTGTTTGTTAATGTATTGATGTTTTCACTGTATGTCGTACTTTAGTCTTACTTTAACTAGAAGTGGTAGTTCTAGTGAGTAGTGGATGTAGTAATGAGGTACTGTAGTTTTAGTAGTGGTAGTGTACAGTGTGTGTGAAATGCACATCAGTTATCTGTAATGACTGTAACCACAAATTGCCTCTGGGTTTGAAAGTAATAAATTATTTTGTTTTGTCGAATTGTTGTTTTGTCCTCAATGACTAAAATGAACTGCGGGATCGATTGGTTTTCCCATACGAATGACACTTTCTACATTGTGGTCATGTAATCTGCTGTCAATATACAAATATCAATTACAGCTGCTTTAATGCTGACTAAGATGAATTCTGTTGTGGATTGGTATTAAACTCTATACATGCACAATACAACTGGCATCATCCTCATCGTCTCTAACTCTCCCTCAGTCAGCAGTGATGTTGTTCTCATTGTTGCACACTAGATGACAGTGTTGGTCAGTCAAACAGGTTTGATGTTCTGATGTCTAATGTCCACAAATCTGGACTTTTTATTTAATCTCTCTTGTCTTTAATGGGAATACACGAAAACCCTTTCGCACTCTGAATGAATAAAATAAAATGCTAATCAAATCGCACTGCCAACAGAAAGCAGTGTAAGAATTAAATGTATTCACTCAAAATTTCATGGATGTCTCCTTTGAAACTTCATTATGGTTACAGATATCTTGCCCATGCACCCATGACTGAAAATAAATATTTGGGAAAAATCAAATTGCATGTTGTTTAAAAGGAACGTACAATTACATCCCAGATAGCCAAAGTGACCTGGCCCAGCATCGACCCAAACTTGGCAAATAAGAAATAATTAGTGCCATTACTGGTTGCCCACCTCGGTTGAGACTTGGGATGAATGACGCCTCAGAATAGTGTGCGATAAACTGGCCTGATTCTGGCTGCCCCACTGACACTTCACATGAATGACGCCCCAGAATAAAGCAAAATAAACTCGTCTATTTGCAGTCTGCTGACACTGCAATCACCAGCCGTTATTAAAAAACTTGACTTGGCCCAGCATTGGCCCCAAAATGGCACAATGGAAGAAATAAGTCATGCTGCATCTGGTTGCCTGACTTTGCTAAGACTTGGCATGATAGCAACTTAGAATCAAGCCACATCTACTCGTCCACTTCCGTCTTCCGACACTGCAGTCACTGAAAAATAATAATACATTTATTCAGAGATCACTTTTCATGGTACTCAAAGACACTTTGCATAAGTTAGAAACGATCATGAAATAGAATGCACTAAAATACACACATCACTAGTCACACATTAAAAGCAGTTTTGTATTGATGAATGACTTGAACTGGAAGAGGTCGGTGCAGTCTTGAGTGTGTTTGGGGAGAGAGTTCCAGAGGGAGGGGGCAGCTATGGAGAAGGCTCTGTCACCCTAGGTCCGGTCCTGGGTCAGGACCTAGGTCCGGTCCTGGGTAGTGGAATCAGGAGGTTGGTCTCAGAGTAGCAGAGACTGCGCGAAGTACTGTGGGTAGAGCATGTCAGTGAGGTAGGAGAGGGTCTGGTCATGGAGGGCTTTATGAGTGAAGAGAAGGACTTTGAATTGGATGCATTATGGGACTGGGAGTCACTGGAGGTTCTGGAGGACAGGGGTGATGTGATCACCGGAGCGGTCATGGGTAAGCAGATGAGCAACAGAGTTCTGGATATATTGGGGTTTATTTAGGACTTTGGATGATATACCATAAAGAATGCTGTTACAGTAGCAAATTCTGGATGTGATGAAGGTGTGGATGAGAGTTTCGGCAGCAGAGGGGGAGAGTGATGGGGAGAGATGAGCTATGTTTTGTAAGTGGAAGAAAGCAAAAGGAAAATAACACAGAGGTTGCGGGTGTGTGGGGACGAATGCAGAGTGGAGTTATCAGTGGTGAGGCAGAAGTTGTGAATGGTTTTGGTGAGGGACTTGGGACCAATGATGATCATGTCAGATTTTTCACAGTTCAGTTGGAGAAAGTTGGCTTACATCCAGGATCTAATTTCATTGGGGTAGGTGGACAGAATGGAGTGATTTTCAGTGGTGATGGATTCAGCGTTGATGTAAAGCCGGATGTCATCGGCGTAGCAGTGGAATTTGAGAACATGGCTGCGAAATATGTTACCAAGGGGGAGCATGGCCCAGCATTGGCCCAAACCCTGCACCCTGGAACAAGTAAGTTGTGCCATGTCCGGTTGCCTGACTTGGCTGAGACTTGGCATGACTAGCGGCCCAGAATCAAGCTAATTAAACTGGTCCAATTCTGTCTGCCAGCATTGTGATCACTGGCCGTTATTAAATAATGACTTGGCCCAGCGTTGGCCCAAACTCGGCATGTTGTAAGAAATAATTTGGGCCATGACTGGTTGCCAACTCGTCTCAATTAGGTCTGCTGACACTGCCATCACTGGAACCAATATTAGGCGAGTACAGATGAATGTGAAAACAGCTTTCTCACCTAATTCTGCACAGTGAATCTCATACATCAAAGTGAAGTAACAAAAAAGTTTCATCATTTTAGTTCATATGATTACTTAAACTAGATGTTGAAGACTTAAAAATATGCCCCAGCAATGCCCAAGCATGAAAACTGTTACAGTTTAAGGGACAGATAAGATTATCAGTGTGTAGGCCCTATCAATAGGTGCGCCATCTGCACAGTCATTGCGACTGGTAATACCATACAGTAGCAACGACACACCCTGTCACGTGCTGAGATGCCATGACACCGTGGGTGAGTGCACTGTTTTATCATTAACAGAGAAAGACCACACTCTTTTGATCTTCTCTGTAGATTGAGAGTTGAGGAGCTAATAGTACCTGCTTTATTCTTAAACTCAACACTGTCCCAGTTACAATAATGTTTACCAAGTGGAGATTTACACATCCGGATATTAAAACAGGCTGCATCAAACATACTGTTTCCCCCACAAAGATTAGTTGTTACTTTGTATTTACAGTGAGTCCCTGCCAGATGTAACTGGCAAAGCTTACTGACAAAGTAACATAATGCTTATAGATAATCCTGTCAGAGTAAGGTCGTATGAAAAACACATCTGACCTGACACTCGATAAATTGTAGTTTACTAATGATGTATACTGAGAAGATCTTAATAATTATTAATAATAATTATTAATTATGTTAAATAATGTGACTTCATATACATTGAATCACCTCATGGGGCACCATTCCCAAAAAGGAAAAAAATGATAGCAAGTTAATGATATCAGTCTCGATCAATTATCAATTTGGAATTCTGATTAATAATCAAATTAATAATTATAACCAAAATTAATAGTAAAGCCTTAGGGATTTTGGAGTTCTTGACATAGCAGACAAGGCAGGTATGTGAAACAATGGGCTGTTTGACCTACAAAACAAAATGGCTGACAACAGAGAACTACAAGATGGCCATATCAAAGCTGGCTTCAGATCGGTGGAGGTCTGCCTGACGGTGTGGTCAGGAGGACAAAGACAAAGGAAAAGAAGCGTGAAGTTTGAGTTGCCTCATTGGGATTAGCTCTGTTGAAAGCCTATTTGTAAGTGAGTCTAGGTGAATACGATTTGTGTTGCAAAGGGTCTGGATTAGTGCAGAGGATGTCTGGTTGTATGCAAGACCCTGACCCTGTGAAAAGCATTGGCAAACTAACATCACTTAGCTTTGGCAAAGCCAACTAAACAATGACCTAACTGCAAACAATCACAACAATAACTCAATAAACAGCATTAAATCATAATTGGCAAAGTTAAACAGTCTTGCTTAGCTCGTTTAACTGTAATAATGCTATGCCCAGTTGTTGCTTTGTGGTGTGCTGCTAGCCAGCAGAGGAAGGTGCAGTCTTTTCTGTGTCCTTGTTCTGAAGGTGAAGATCCGAGGAAGCTGGTCACTTCGGGTCCTTGCAGAGTTAGATGTTGGGATGCTAACTCAACTTGGTTCTCCTTGTTGCTGGAAAGTTAATTGCAAACCTTATGTTTGGCACACTAACTTCTCTGGTCTCCAGGTTTTGCTCCTGTTGTGAGCATGCAGGTTGTGGTCCAGGAGAAAGAGAGCAAGATTCTGTTTGCCTCGTGACATCACAGAGTCACATGTCACTGTGAAAGTACTGTCCAATCAGGTTTGATAACTGTTCTCTCACTTAGGTGACAGAATGGGGGATCCTGTGGAGATAAGGGTCAAATAACTTTCCTTTGTTTGAAGAACAAAGAACATGAGGTCTTACTATTTCAGATGGCAAGACTCAAAGAGAAAGGTCTTCACATGTCCAGTTTAGATTTTAACAAATGACAAATCATCTGTGGTCCAGTGAATCCCAACATCAGTAATGTTTGAATAACATCAGCTAGAGTAGCATATCAAATACTTCCCACTGATGTTAAACTTGTGAAACATACATATTGCTCCATTTATGCACAATAAAACAAAGTAATACACTCAAAAAGAACCCTAAAACTGTAATTTTTGGAAGTACAGCTTGTATTACTACAGTGACTTCGAGTTTACTTAGCTTTTTGATTGGATGGATTAAACATTTCTTAATTACTAAATAAAACAATGAATTAATCATTCAGTCAATCAATTTCATTTGTCACATGTAACCCTACAGTTCCAGGGAAATGTAATCCCACCACTTCCTTTAATTTGTGCATTAAAGGGAGTTTAAATAGAAAAGGACAACCTGGTGTCTCTCCCAACACATCAAACACCTACATTTGTGCAGTGCCCCTTTACGTCAGACACACACCGAGGCACCTTTAGCATTGGTATGAGAAACACTGGGCTGCCTCATTTTTTGACACTTAGCTGAAGTATAAAGAGTGAGAAAGACTGCAAAGGTGGGTCCAAAGTAGCATGCTAACTGACACTAGAGGGATGCCTAGAGAGTCATAGTTTGACATGTAGGTCACTGCCCAAGTGTCGGTATTTGATGAGTTGGGAGTGTAAATGTGTTGCATAGGAATAATTAGTAATTAATTGTGGCCTGAGGGTAGAAGCACTTCTTCCCAACCTAAACATGCAGAAAAAAATTGTTATCTGGTTGGCTGAGATCCTTGTTAATGATTCTCCTTGCCTTATTCTTGCAGTGCCTGGTGTAAACATCCTTTTGGCAGTGTAGAGCAGAGGCTGTTGTACATTCATCTGAACTGACCACTCCTTGCAGGGTCTTGCGGTCCTGCTCGGTGCTGTCTTTGTCCCTGTCAGGACATTCTCAATAGCAGAGGTAGAAATTTCTCAGTAATTTAAGGGGATACCCTGAATTTCCTCAAGCATCGGAAAAAAGACTCGATGGTGCAACCTGGTTTAGTAAAACACTCATTTGAAATTAGCGGTATTGGAAGAATTTTGGTTTCATACATATGCAACAATGTAAAAATAAAAAGTTTTATATTTATAATCCTACCAGTAACATGTAGTTAAAGTGTCAAAAGTAAAATTACTCTCATATATTATTATATAGTAGTTGCAGCTATGTGGAGCTGGCTTTAACTGCTTTATATACAGTAGCCAGCAGTAGATATTTTAGTCTAGTGGTTCCCAATCTAGGGGTCGGGCTGCCTCCAAAGGGTCACATGAGAAATTTGAGGGGTCATGAGATGATTAATGGGAGTGAAAAGAAGAAAAAGACAAAGTTCTGCCACACAAACACATTTTTTGACACTTTTCTGACATTTGCTTTTTTGTGAAATATCCCTACTTTTATCTATTTGAGCATTGAACAGTTATTTAAATAAAACTATGTTCCAAGTTTCAGAGGTGGAACTGCTAACAACTTAGGGACATCTGAAGCAAGGGGCCCTGACTACACTGCTTTTTTGTGAGTGGTCACAAACTAAAGAGGTTGGGAACAATGGGTTTAATTTATAATGATACACTGTGTTATATAAAGTCATCATATGTTGTTTTATGTCAAATCTTAGTCTGCAAAGTAACTAGTAAATATATAAATGTAGTAAAGGCAAAAGCACAGTATTTCCTTCAGAAATGTAGTTGTAGTGGAGTTAAAGTATAAAGTTACATTAAATGTACATTAAAGTATATTTTGAGGTATTTTTTTTCTATTTCACTACATTTCAGCAGGAAGTACTGTGCTTGAAATACAATACTTGAGTAAATGTACATATTTACTTTGAGTGTCAGTTGACCATGTGGAAAGTGTCTCGTGGTTGTTCGTGCGCTTTAGCACACTTGTGCACCCTCCATATTGACATATTGATAATCCATCTCCTGTTGTTTGCACATGGTTTAGTGACATGTGACAGTATAGCGGTCAGCATAGCAGTTTTCCTGGACACTGGCTGTGTTTCCCCAGACCTCCTCCCTTTTATTATAATTGTTCATTCCTGACATGCTTTACTCAGAAAAATATTCAGATAACAGAGATAGAAGAGCAATAAATAGTCTCTTATCATACCCATTACACAGAGTCAGATAGAAGTTTTGCTAATGAGGGGACATTTAAAACAACAGGTGTAGTTGTTTTTGCCAGGTGAGCAGAAAAAAAAATTAATCTTTCAGTTAGGTAAAATCTTTTATTTTTAAATGTTCATAAAGGTATTATGGAGACACAATATACAATCCATTATTAAACATTGAGAGTTAAAAACATTTAGTAAGATGCACATCCATCAAATTTCAATCTCCATATTCCTTGAATACAATTATCCCTCTTAATTACAAAATAATTTTTACACCATAAAACGATGTGGTAAGGATCTCAATGTGTCTTTTATACACAGTTTTCTCTCTCTCCCTCTCTCTCTATATATATCTATATATATAAAAACAAAACAAAAAAAACAAAGAAAAAAAAACAATTACACCTGACAGAAATGTGGAAACATTATCAACATATCTGTTCATTATTTTCAAAGTCTGTGTCTGTCAAACCAAGCCTGCTCTCTGTCTAGAAGGTTTTCTGCAGATGTGTTTGTAAGTGCACAGAGGCCATGGCAACCTCAAGGGTTTTCACATTTTTACAACCTGGAGTAGCTTGCCTCTGTTCTTTTAATAACTGTTTATTATGAATGCAAGTTATTGACTTTATTCAATTTTAGAATACATACAAACAATTTGTATTTCATCATTTTAGTATTATCATTATAAGATAAAATCCAGTAACCAATTTGGATAATAATTATTTAATGCCATCTACGTGGCAGTTTCTTCAGCCTATTAGAGCAAAAGTTAGAAACTCAAATACTTTTTTTTTTTTTATTGTCCACAAATCCCATTAAAAGACCAAATATTACAATTAATTGAGCTAACAAGCACTGATGGTGGTGCCAAAGCCTGAATACATCTCCACATGGCATAGATCTCTGTGTCCAAGAAGACTAAAGGGCCGTTTTAAATGTAGTGCATTGTCTAAAGTGCATGGTGCAAGTGCATTTATGGTGTGTCCAACTCCAGATTTGCTAGTTAAGCAGTGCATAATCTGAACATATACTGAATGTTTTCTTCATTAATGATGTATTATTTCACCCACCTGTGCAATACATCTGTGTGTCTGTGTGTATGTAACAAGTGTACGTGCATTGTGAACCCGGTGAACCAGGTAGACACATCTTACTATCTGAATAATACGCCCTTTAAATAGCGGGAAAATACTGCACTATTGACTTTAGACCATGTATTTGTTGGTTAATGACTAATTACTTTGCTGCCTCATAATAGCAAGATGCCAACATTGCACCTGACCACACCTCATTTTAAGACCTACACACCCATGAGTGCACAGATGGTCACAAGTACATTTGCTTCTTACACAATGTGGGCGCTCACTGTAAAAATGACAGCTGCATTGGTCTGAAAGTAGCAGTGACAGTAGGGCTGTGCTATGTGTAAGATAGGGCTTTAGGAGTCTACAGTCAGCTTTGAAAGGCTAAATGCTAACATTAGCATGCTAACATGATGACATTAGCCCCTTATACACTGCCATTTTGGTGCCATTATTCCGCCTTGCCATATAAAAGGTACAGTTGCGGAATGGGGGAACAGAGTCGTCTCGCCTTGAAGCTGGTGGGGATGGGAAAGGATGAGTATAACATTTTGACAATGTTTTATGGGTGCCACCCAACCCTAAAAAAAAGCAGTTAGCAGTTAGCAGCTAATTCAAAGAATAAGACAAGCAACCAAAAATGTCCACAAATCGGGAAAACAATGAGGTCCCGAACTTCCCTCCCCTCCAAGCAGAGGATGAGATAAACTGAGAAATGGACTAATGCATTGTGGAATTTGTTGAAAATAAGAACAAACAAAAAAAAGAATATTGCCAGCCTTATCCTTTGAAGGCCACTTCAGTTTTTATCAGTTCTGTCTGGCTCTTGATTCGCTGAGAGTTAGAATTTCTTACATAGAATTTCCAGTCTTACACTGGAGGAATGACATAAATATTACTTGAATTTCAGAGTTTTGCCTAAATTGATTTGGTCCATAACCAATGCACTTCTTTGCATCATACACAAACAGTCACACAAATATATATGAAATCTCAAAGCCGGGTCATTTTCAGAATCTTTAGCTCTAAATTTATCTCATTCTCCATCTCCTTCTCTGCACTCATTGCAGGGTTATCGTACACTGCTGGGTGTGATTTCTTGTCATTGTTCACAGATTCTTTGTCTCTGTATTCTTGGTCATCAGCAGCAACCTGGCAGCATTTGCAGCAGCAACAGCATTTGGCGGTAATCACACCAACCACTTTGTCCCAGGGAGCCAGGGAATGGGCCCAGAGAGGGAGGAAGTCCCAGGATCTCAGTACTGCAGGCAGACACCCGGGTTTCCGTTTCTGCAACATGTTAATGACCATGATGGTGATCAACATGACCACCAGAGGTACTCCAACACCCACCAATACCTGCCAACCGGCCAGCGACAGGCTGAAGACAAAGAGCGGTAGAATGAAGAAGCAGCAGATGATGTAGACAGCAGCGAACCAGCGGTAGGAGGCCGTGATGTTGCCCAGGCTTTTAGCCAGCCGGATAGGGATGCGGGTGAAGGGGACTGGATACCACAGAATTATGCCAGAGATGTTGAACAGGAAGTGCACAAGGGCAATCTGCAAATAATGTGGACAGGCTTTATTGATATGCTTCAGTCATTATTGTTGATACTACATACATACTATTTTATTAAAAAAGTCACATAATAAGAAAATAATACAAACAAACTACATCCAAGTTGGCTGTAGACCTGTGTGCTGTGAGTTAGAATAACTGTTTCTCTCAATGGAGTCTGGTGGCTTTAAAGAGGGTAAAAGAACAGCTTTGGTTCTACATCAGAGCTATCTGACGGATACAAACTCATACTGATTTTTTTAGGTGGTCCTTTTTTTAGATGGTCAAAATAAATTTTGCTGTTGGCCCCATACATAGCCAAAAGACTCCTTTAACAAAAACAGTAATTTTACCTCCCAGAACACAAGGAGATGCTGGTCCATTGCTGTTAGTTAGTTATTGTGTGACTTTTGGAACTGAACTAACATGGTGTCCTTGGGCTGGGTGATGAAGCCATACTAATAACTATCTTGATATAATCTGCCCTGATAGAAATATAGTAAATCTTTTTTAAATCTTTGAAATAATAAAACCACAAATAGGGCTGTAGAAGGGGGCAGCAATGTACCTTAAATACCAGTTGCTACCTGCCATTAACCAATAGAGGCAGCAGAAGTAGCAGAGGAAAAAGAAGATGAGATCAGCCACCAAGGTGGTAGGGAAACATTATAACATTACAACATTAACACTACACTTTATTCATGTATGAAAATGATAACAGCTTAAATTCCCTTAAAAGTAAGTATGTTTAGAATGATATTTACAGAAATACAAAGTAGGAAAAAAAACAAGCTTACTCTACCTGATCATTCTCATATCCCTGATAACTCAAAATCAGTTAATATAAAACCTAATAAAACCGTGAATGTGGTTATTCTACATGTGTGCACTTTGTGTTGTTTGTGTGAATTACTGACCTGTAGAGCATTAGCCAGTGTGTCTCCAGGACTAGCCATAGCTGCCAGGATGGCTGTGGTGGTTGTGCCAATATTTGAACCCAGAGACAATGGGTATGCTCTTTCTATGCTGATGACACCAATACCTATCGAAAGAAATGGGACACAGATTAAGATACATATTTTAACACCCTCTCTTGGTCTACTATCACTACCATCACTTCCTATGTCTTTCCTGTTTTACCAGGAATTAGTCACATTTATCAGCTTTAAATCTTGCTCCCTGTGTGCTCCGTAGATCACCCTACTGCATTCAACCTATCTTTTACATTCTTTTACTGCTAAGATGTCACACAGACTAAACAACAAGATACAGAAACATTAATAAGGCACAATCATCAATTTATGGTAAGTTCAAGTACAAAACAGGGTACAGATTTTTAAAATGAAAAACACATAGAGATAAATGAATTGGATGGATGGATGGAAGGACGGATGAATGAATGACCTCACCAACAAGTGGAGTAATAGCAGAAGTGAAAACCGAACTGCTCTGCACAATGAAGGTCATGCCAGCTCCAACTAAAATAGCAATGTAACCTGTGACCCAGCCAAATGGAAATGGGAAATCTGCACACACACACACACACACACACAAACAGACACACGACATTCATGTATGACTAACCAAAGCAATCACATTCAATGCATTTTTATTTAAAAGAAACAGTGTGCAGTGCTGCTCACCAGTGTTAAGGATCCTCTTGATGACTGAAGCAACCTGTCCCTTCAGCATGGAGTTGAGCAGCTTGACTATCAGGATGAGGCAGGAGCAGAGCACCAGCAGAGACAGAGCCAACAGGATCAGACCCACAGCCAGGTCAGGCAGATTCACGTTCACAAAGAGATGCTTACCTGTGGACACACAGACAAAAACACACACGGAAGTTCTGAAATGAAAATGAAATGACTCTATAACAGACAATGATTTGTATCCTCTTCGTTTTAAAGCTGCAATAATGTTTTTTTCTGGTCACTAGGGGGCAAAAGAACTCCACAACAATCTGAAAAACATACATTCATATACTTTATCACTAATAAAGTAGTTATAGTTGATGTGTTGGTAGATGCTCAATATTTTTTGCTTGAAACAGCTGTCTGCTTCTCTTGTAAATGAACTCAATACATTGAATCTGCAATACACTGAAGCTGCATAGTTAAGATGCTTAGTTGATTAAATGCATAGATTACTGTTTTTGCATTGAAAAAATTCATTAATTCTGTGAAAACTGGTCTTACATTTCTTGACATTGTACGTTTTAGAAATGTTCTTCAGTGTGAAGGTGTAGTTGCCATCGACCCAGCAGAGAGACGGAGACGTACAGTTCTCTGGACCAGGCACTGTGACGTTCATTAAAGTCTAAAAAAAAAAAAAAAAAACAGTGGCAGTTTGACAAAGATTATAATCTTCCGGATATTTTTGGATATTTGGTTTGTGGCTGACATGTTTTGTTCTTACTGTGTTGGAGAAGGTTTGGCACCATATCTTGATGAGACTTTTGTTCCTGGCTTCTGGGTCTCCAGTGGCAATCCCACTAATAACAGACTGATCCAACTGAGTCGGAGAGAAAGAGAACAAATGTACAGAAATACAAAACCATGATGAAGATAATGATGCTGAATAATGGCATTTCATCTTTCCAATGCACTGGTGATTTCATTAAAGGGGACCTTTTATGCATTTCCTTATTATATATATATATATAGAGAGAGAGAGAGAGAGAGAGAGAGATACATATGTATATATAATTTTAGAGTGTCAATGCATCACAATTCATATGTACACCAAGCCAGTAATTTGCGTATAACCCACATAATTGGGAAGGCTGCGATCATGTGGCCAGTGCGTTGACGGGAATGTATAAAGAAGTAGTACATGTAAAGTAGCAGGTTGGGGTGGTGGATGACACCACTTTTCAGAACCATGTGAAACCAAGTGAACTTCATTTTAGGGTCTGTCATCACCATGTCTTTTTTCCTAAACCTACCCAAAGTAACTTTATGGAAAGTAACTTTACATTTTATTATTAACATCATTCATAGGACGCCCATACGTTTGATTTTATACAAACTAATGTATGAGGATATGTTGCATGTTCTTATTAAATGTGGCCAAAGTTTTAAAAATAGAAGTAAATTAAACATATGTAAAAGTAATTCCCAATGACTGACCAATCAGAACAGACTGGGCTTTTTCGGGATGGGGACTTAAAGAGACAGACACTAAAACAGAGTGTCTCAGAGGGTGAATACAGGTGTTCCAGCACAGAAAGTATGAAGGAATAAATTGCCTTTTGAACATTCAAGCATGTAAACATGTTCACAAACATGAACCCTAATAAATTACATAATAGGTCCCCTTTAAGATAAGTTTTAAGTTAGAAGAAGGTACTTTGGAGTTCAGTAGTGGCCCATATAGATAACCCCAACAACAGTGCAGTATCTGCTCTATCAATACGACTACTGTTACAGTATGTTCACCTTCTGTCTTGAGCTCAAGGGCAAACTAAAGAGGATGGCAATTATACAATCTGTTTACCACACAGTTACTGCTGCTAAAAGACACCATCTACCCAGAGGAGGTTATTTCATACACCTGCAGGGAGGAACTGATTGGTAATCAGTGGTGACAGGTTTATAGACTTAACCCTGAAGCTAAATGACTACTCGCAGACTACTAGCTGTGCTTTTGTACTGGCTGGACATTAGCTTTCATTCTGTCTTTGGTTCAGTACAAAGTTTTTTTTCTACCAGTGACAATACGATGGATTAAACACAGTGTTGCATAAAGCAGTTCTTTTTTTCTTTTTTCGGATTTTGTAGGCTGTTCTGATATTTTGCAAAAAACAAAAAAGTGATTTACAGTTTGCACTTTGCATCTTTGATCTGCTAGTGAAAGGTTAGAGATTTGATCCAGGCATTAGATGCACTGACTGCATTGCCAACTGAGGCTCCTTAAACAACATTACAGCTCATTGTAATTCACTCTGGATGGTATTGACCGCTGAATTTCAAAATTATAATGGTGTTGAGATAAAGTCTTTCAGATATTTGTAAAAAAAAACAATCATGTCTGATGATATTAAAGGTGCTCTGTGGAGTTTTTTTCATGTAAAACAAACAAAGGTTATGGTTAGATTGTGTGTCCTTAAGGTCTATTTTCTTCCTCATAAATTTGCAAAGCTAAGTTTTGAAATTTTTAAACCCAACGACAGTTGCAGTCCTGAAGGATACATTTTCTTCAGATTTGAACAATAAAGGTAGTTTGCACAGTTAACACCATCAGAAATGACGTAGTACCTCTATAATTGACTCAGTGAGGACATCAGTGATCACATTCAACAGGTCCGGGGCCTCTCCGCTCTCAATTTTGAAAGAGTCAATGATCAGCTTGGTGACCACGTACAAATAACCAGTGGCAACCTCCAGAGGCAGTAGCACCAGCACAGAGAGCCAGTTGAAGAAATCGTGCACTGTGGCCCCTGCAAACGCCCTGGGTACAGAGTGAGAGGCAGTAGATTAATGCAAAGTAATATGAGCTACATATTGTTGCTTTCCAGAAAAAAGTCATATTCAGCAAGCAGGTAAGCAAAACTATATGATAATGGTAAGGTGTCTCCAAATTTTGTGGTTTTGCAATTTTTCAGATCAAATTAAGGATCAGAAATGAAAGATTAAACATGACAAATCTGTATATTTTAGGGCAAGGATTTAATTATGTAGGTTAAATAATGACAGTCTAATGGATTGTAAATTTCATCTACTTCAAATAAAACCTTACAAAAGGCTTTTTTTCTTAGTTTTTGCCATTATGTATGTGCCATACTTTTTTTCAGACTGCGAATTATGTTTGATCTGTAAAATGCAAAACTTGCATGTGCTGTTCTGATGAATCTAGGACTTTGTCACCAGTGTACAAATTTTTAATTTTTTTTTTTTTTTTTAAATTAAGAATTTCTGTGTCTATTTTTATAACAGGTCAGTGTGTTACAATAAAATAATTCATCAAGGTCATGCATCATGTTGCATGTGAGTGTAGGATTTGTCCTGATTATGTCTGCATATTCTTCTTGTTCACAGCAGAACACAGTGTTCATGAGAATTGCAAAGACAGGCAGTGAAAGGTAGCCATCCGTGACCTGAAAAATGATTACCTGCGAAAGGTGCTGCGGTCACCTGCCTGCGTCATGGCAACAAGTGTGTTGGTGACAGAGGTGCCGATGTTGGTGCCCATGATGATAGGAACAGCCAGCTGGACCGTAAGCACTGCCAAAACAACACAGGACCCCTTCATCATCAGTCCTCCTTCTCACCTCCAGCATCATCTTTCATACATACTGTATGTATTCTGCAAATGCATATTTGTGTTTGTGTAAAGTGTGGAGGCCTGTACTCACGTCCAGAGGAGACCATGCTGACTACTATGGAGGAGGAAGTGGACGAGCTCTGGACCAGCAGAGTAACCAGGACACCAATGACAAGTCCAGCCAGAGGGTTGGACAGAACTTTGTTGTCCTGGAAGATGTCACCTGCTGCTTTACCTAGACAGGATGAACATAGGAGCATATTTAAGAAATGAGTGCTGTGAAGAGTGATAGAATATAAATCCCAGTGTAATGCTGTGCTCTTGTGGCTAAGACAAAGACTTCCTCACAGAAGACAATATGACAAGTCACAGCAGAAAACATTAAGCAATTAATGTTATCAGAAACAAGTTGTCCTACTATGACAAGTCAAAATGTTCAGAAGTTACAAAGTTCATGGGTCATCATTACATTAAGTGTTACCTCCAACAAGCTGGAACGCTGAGCTGAGGATGTCCAGAGAGCAGATGAACATGTAGAGGAAACCCAGCAGCAGGACCAACTTCCCCACTGACACCAACACTCTCAACACCTTCCCCTTGGTATCCAGAGCTGGGACAAAGACAAAACGTGAATGGGATTAAACACAGAATAAAAAGAGAAAACACTTTTTATTTAGAGGTTTCTCCAACATTTCCTTTATGGGCCTTTTTTTCATGGCAGACATTCACATTTGTCATTAATATTAATATTAGTTAACAATGGCCCTGATCTATTTAATTGTGTCGGTAGGCCATTTGTTGAGCCAGCATGCAAAGCAATACAACCCTGAGACTGACAGCTAGATGGAGCGTAGCCCTTATAAATAATAGTAATCGCATCTGTGGTTTTCCTGCTATGACATGTTAACATATCAGCTGTGTAAAATACGTATTGCACAGCCCACAGAGCTGAGAGTCATAGAAAACAATCTGTGCCTGCAGTGTGTCAGCAGCTCAGCTGTCTGCATGGCTCCTGACTTTATCACATCCATTACTATTTATGACCTCTAGTCTTTCTAAATAATCTGAGCAATAATACTGATTGGATTTAATGAGGCAATTATGTCTTGGAGTTCAGCCAACAAGAGCACTTACAAGAAGTATTCACCGCAAGTTTTAATGTTTCATTGTTTAACAACATCGAATTAAAACTGATTATTTGTGGCTTTTTTTGACACTGATCAACAGAAAAAGTCACATTAAATCTACTTTGGTAAGATGTTGTTAGATGTTAAAAGACAAGCATGTCCTAAGGAGTGTGAATACCTTTTTATGGGCACTGAAAAAAGGAGTTCCTCCAGACATGTCGGGGGAGAACGGGGTTGATTGGAACACTTATATATCAACACCAAATTACCCTCCATTACTCACAGACTACTTAAACAGTAACAAAAATAATATGATCCTTGAACTGATACCAGTGTCTGCTAACATTCAAGTTTTAATTTTCCAAAAATTCCACTCTGGAACGGTTGGGACACCTTGTTCTAGGCTTAAAAAAAAAAAAATAATAATAATAACAATTTAAAGTGAAAAAAAAAAATGCAGTCTAAATCTAAGCACCTTATATTGACAATATTACTTGTTCACACATTCTTATAAATAATAAACATTTGTAAAGTTATTATATGTTCAAGAATTACTGAGATATGAAAGGCTGTCTCCTGAGTCTTCATCTCAGTGGTACCTATCAGCTCAACGTGGTTGCCTTAGGCTAAATGTAGCCTGTAGATTTATGGAGACTATTGGGGTTGTTTCATTTAAATATAAATAAATACAACTTGAGAGTTTTAAAAAGTAAAATAGTTAAACTCTGCAAATTCAAAATATACTTATACATCTCAGCAGTCTAGATCTCAGCATGAACATGACTCAAATCATAGTAAACATGAGCTATAGGTTGAATTATTCAGTCAGGAAAAGCCTTTGTCTTGTTTTTATCTGTTTCATGTTGACTTGTACCATGGTAGGAACTATAAATGATACGGACCCAAATGCCCCCAGGAGAGCAAGCACACTTTGGACTCCTGTCCTAGCTACTTACAAAGATAGCTAACACTAGCAGCGACAGATAGGGCAGATAATCAGCTTTTCAACTATGTTTTTGTTTTTGTATGTAACAAAAAAATGTTAACAAAAGAGCCAAAAATGTACTTAAACTCTAGATTTCAGAGCTGTGAATAAAATGTGAGGAATAGCCTACTTAGAAAACCTTCACTTTGAAATTGAAAGTAAAGAGGGTGTGACTGAGTGTGAGTATGGTGAATGGCTTAGGCGTGGTTGCTTTCTAACTTGCTAAAAAGACATCGTCCCAACTGTCCCCACTCTCCCTGAATGTATTCATATTTGATGCACAGCTATGTACTGTTAAAAAAAACAGCTCCTCTGTGGTTATGTAACAATGTTATGTGGGACGCTTTATCACATCTACAGTAGGCTATATGTGATCCATCAGTAGGCATGTAAATGTATTACTTACTCACCATTCATATCTAATCTGGTCGCCCTTTAAAATGCAAGGATAAGACAACACTGTGGGCTTAATTGCTAATAATGTTACAGCTCCTTACCTGACCATGGGACCCCTGTGTCCTTCAGCTCTGGCAGATCCCATGGGTCTGTGTCCTCCTGCTCTTCCTCAATCAAAGCCACAGTGGAGTGTGCAGGGCTCGCTTTGACCTCTAACGCAAAAGAAAAAGCTATCATTTCCTTGTACAACTTTATAAATCAAATTATAAAACATGTACCTGTTATCTTAATTTGTGAATAGCCTTCTGTTACATATAAAAAATGAGACCTACCTTTGCCCTTATTCCCTTGTTTCTCATTGGGGTCTTTGTTGCAATTGTTTTGAGCAGCCATTGGCTGAAAGAAAGAAAAAAAAGCAAAAATTATGAGGATTTAAATCCAAAATGATGTATATCCATCATGGACAATGTTTGCTTCTTCAATTTTGTGTGTCACTATTTGAAGGTCACAGAGAATTGACAAAAAAAGAATGTTCCTAATTTGTGCCATTTGCTAAATATGTCCTCAAAAAGGCAAAGCCATCTACGCCATGGTTTACTTTTGTATTCTTTTAGATACTCAGTAGCTGTCTAAAACAAGATGATATGACTATTCAATTAAATGATTCATTTTCTTTGATATTTTTGTCTGATATGCAATGATGATTGCTGGGTCATATGTATGTCATTTTGTCCAATGTCAAGTCTCTATTTGTGTCAGTACATGCATGATAGCTCGCACCAGGGCCCATCATAATACTTCCTTGCGTCACTTTGAGAACAGTACCTAATTTAAGAATTCCCATGCGTTATTTCCAAGGCCAAGATAAGTTCAAACAATATTTGTGACCATGAGCTACTCTCTCTTAAAGACAGGGAAGTATGTCTCAAACTTGTGATGTCATAAGGTATAAAGTCTGGAGCTGCTCCATGGACAATGGACAGGAGACTGATTTTGTGGATCCACAGAATATTCGTTTTCTTTATGAGCTCTATTCTATTGTAGTGTTCTCACTTCTGAAACATAAAATGTACCGATAAAATCACAACGTTCCCCAGGGTGCTCTCACTGTCATGTAGAAACTCTTTCCCATTCATTGTCTGTGGAGCGGCTACAGACCTTACACCCTATGACAATTTTGAAAATGGGTGTAGTTTCCCTTTAATTCCTCATTGACTATCGGCCAAGTCTATCTAAGTAACAAATCACCATTACATTTTGACTGTCGGGGCATCAGGTTCAGAGAAATAACACATACAGACACACACACACACACACACACACACACACACACACTTTCCCTCACATGCCAGGGTATTGATCTTATCATCACATGGTCCAGCTGCAGTAAAATTCCATTCAGACAACAGTATGACACAAAGAGAAAGCTACCAACTAAATCAATATTAAAAAATGTGTTACACTTGGACTGAGATATGTTTAATCGGTTTGCTATTTGAATGTCTTCATTAACCAGTGATAAATTCTCTTACATATAAATGTATTCATATTGTATCATATTATTCTCTTTTATGTATGATTTACCAGTGTGTTTTTTAAATAATGGGTTATATTGACAATAGTATCATTGAATAATTTTTGATAAACATTAATTTCACATGTCATTGGTCAGTGTGTTCTGTTGTCATTCAATAAAACATTTTTATAGCAGTATTGATAAATTGTTTCTACTAGTCTGTCATTGGCATTAATCCTTTTTTAACTTAGAAGTATGACTTTGTACATCAACCCTTCTTACCAAACTAGTGGTAAAGTATGTTAACATCATAATGTATAAATCTCACCATTAAGGCATGTGGGCTTTTTATTTCATTTCTTATTTTATCATCATTCAAACTAAAAAACACAACATGATATTCCAAGATTTTTCAAGGTGACATCAGTAACAAAGCGTACAGATCAATAGAAGCCATGCTTGTCCTCACCTGTGGCAGGCGCAGCGAGTCCATGCTCCCTGTGTGTGTGCTGAGCTCACCTGAGCTTCAGGTTTAGAAGTGCTTTCTCCACGGGGGCGGGAGGGTCCGTGGAGGGCAGATGAGGTATGATGTGCAGCGTTCACATCACCGGGGACACTTTCGTGTCATAGATAAGCTGAACACACCTTTCAAACCTTGATTCGTCTTAACTGACGCTGCTGTAATCTCTGCAACTTGTGCAATCCACCTCACATGGTACCTGATAAGTCTTGAGTGGATGGTGACCACCTTCACCCGCACCTACACCTGCTGTTATCAACCTGTATGCTTCACCGAAATACCTTACTGGTTTTACGCCTAAGATTCATGTGAAGTTCTGTCTGTTTTGCAATTGTGTCCATCCATTTGAAGTAGAAAGTCTTGCAGAAGAATTCCTGTATCGCCTCAATTAAAGTACTCCACAGCCCTCAGAGTGATGATAGCTCCTGCTGGTGGACCCATGGGAGAGGAGTGGCAGAGAGAATGGCACCCCTGGCAAAGGTTTATCCCACTAACAGATAGACCACATGGGGGTGGGGGGGTTGCCGGATGTGCACTGTGTCCTACAGAGTTTGTGTATGTGGGGATGTTCTATTTTTGGCACACTGAGATTTTTTTGTCGCAATCTATTGATTCTCTTAATACAGCTCCCCATTGTTCAATACTCCAACATATCAATGAGGCTTATAAAACTATTGATGATGGCTGAGAGAACTTAGAGGAGACTAAGTCAGCTTAGGCCACACTGATGCATTGAATTTCCATGGAAGCTGTGAACTCACAATGTTAAGTGAGGGCATCCTCTTTTACAGCCTCTATCTCTTTTTCTCTCAGCCGTGCACACACTTACAGTCACCACTGCACGTTTACACCTGAATGCACACGACACGTACACTTAATGTATCCAGGGCATGTCCTAATGAAACACACTCATGCTTAATTTCAGTTGCCAGTTTGTTAGGTAACTCTAGCTCAAAACTAATGCAGTCTAACACAACAGACTTGTATTAAATCATGAATAGCTGGATTGATGATGTTAGACAGTGGCCTCCGGTAACTGATGAAGATATCTTAAATGAGTACTGATATTAATATAGAAATTAATCAATTGTTTGAGCGATAAGCAGGAAAGATTAGAGTAATAGGGAGATAATAGACTGTATCACTAAACACTGTGTAATATAACGTCAGCATACGTTACGTGTGCTGACGTTAGCTAGCAGCGTGACATTTAATCATTGTGGACAGGCTACGTGACCATCACATCATATTGAAGGCGATCAATATTGATCGCTTTCAATATGATGTGATGGTCGTCTAAAAGGCGGTGTAAAATTTGTCCGACCCATCCGGAGCTCAGGTAATTTTGACCCTCAATCAGAGACCTGTAATTGCCGTGTTTCTGGTCATCGGAGGCCAGGCGATCAATAAAATATTCTTGAATACCTAAAACAAAACACAAACACGTGTTGTTGTTGTTTTTAGTCACGTAGCCTGTCCATAATGATTCAATGTCACGCTGCTAGCTAACGTCAACACACGTAACGTATGCTGACGTTATATTACACAGTGTTTAATGATACAGTCTATTATCTCCCTATTACTCTAATCTTTCCTGCTTATCGCTCAAACAAATGATTAATTTCTATATTAATATCAGTACTAATTTAAGATACCTTCATCGGTTACCGGAGGCCACTGTCTAACATCATCAATCCAGCTATTCATGATGCTGTCACTGTAGAGAGTCAGTTCACAATGACAGCATAATGAATTAATGACTGACACATGTCACCGCCGCAAGATGGCGGCATACACAAATCACTCGCCGAATTCGTCTATACAGAGAGGAACAGTAATGCAGCACAATTAAACGGCACCGCAAATGACAGAATCCATTGCACAGCATTGAAAACATTAATGTTAAATGTGCCAGTAGGTGCCAGTAGGTAATTTGCACCCACAGTGCACCCATGTCACACCAGAAACGTGCTTGAGCGGCCCAAGTTCCCATTTGGTTCGCTCAAGTGACCCCACAGTGACCCAGCTGACCCTCAGGTGCCCCTCTGCAGCCCAAATGAATTTAGGACTGGTGCTTCCTGTCATGTCATGTTGCCAGTAACTGAATGGATCATAACTGGGACAACAAAGGAAACAATACACCTCTATTTTTAGTTTTATCAATAAATGTTAGGCTATTGATTATGATCTAGTCACTCTTCTTCTCCCCTCTGTCTCTTCCTCTCTGGATCTGCTCTGGAAAGACAGATGTGCTCTACCTCTAGCTTTGAGTGCCAACATCAAAGATTTAATTTATTTTATTTCATGTCAGTGGTTTCCAACCTTTTTCTGTAAGGGACCCTTTTTTCTATCATTGACTAAACAGATGGCCCCTGACTAAGTGACATATTTTATAGATATTTTTTTTATTATATTTGATCCATAACAAGAGTACAGAGCAACTGATAAACTGTTCAATTAACCCAAATAGTGAATGCAAAGTGTGTAAAACAAGTGGGGCAGATTATAAACATTTCCTGTGAATTTCATCAGAGATGAGTTTTCCTGAAAAGTAACTTATAAATATTTTTTATATGATCATATAGGCTTCTTTTTTAAACAAATTCAGAGTATTCTTCCTCACACTTGGCTATTGTTTGAAAAGCTCTTTGGTTTTTAAGTGCACACAAGGCTGATTACCAGAGAGCAATGGCTCTATATAGGCCTATAGCTTCAGGGATCCACTGTGCCCTGTGTGTGTGTGTGTGTTTTAAAGTTTATATCTTTAACTATGTTTATATTGTAAACTATGTGTCAACTATAGTCATAGCAAATTAATTTAGTTTTCTTCATAGAAATGAATGAAATGCTGACATATTGGCCCATATATATATATATATATATATATATATATATAAACCAGTGCTTCATGCCACCACATACTGTACAAGAGGCAATCAGAGTCTTCTCTCAGACTGCACAAGTGCAACAGCATCACCTAGACACTGTACACTGCCATTACAACATTGTGCCATTCTTATTGGCATCTTCTTGACATTTCTCAAAAATAAAGAAAACTCAATTTACTGTATTTTTTCTTTTTTTTTTTTACATATAAAGAAACATGGGTTGTTGTTTTTTTAAAACGTATAATTTTTTTTCCTTTATCAAGTGATTGAGGTCCTGAATCACTTTTTCAAGAAATCCAACTTCAAGAGTGAACCCTGTTCAGGTGAGCTCCATATCTTGTCAAACTGTTTATGCAATATGAGCTTCTTATAAATTAAAGACAGAAAAATAATTTGCCATTCTGTTGAGTATCTTATTTTCCACATTTTAAAAGAGAAAAATTGCTGGTGAAAAAAACTAATTGCAAGTTCTTAAAATCCATCTGTCAATATTATCCCAAGTCTTTCTAGTTTACTGACAGTACCAAAAAGTGTTTATGAGGGGGTCACTCTGGGTATCACATTTTAAACAGTTATCTGAGATGGTAGTGTCAAATGTCTGAATTTTATCTCTATAGTGTACTCTTGTCATTAATTTCTACTTAATTAAATTTACATTTTCATTAATGGTAATTTTATGAGAGTTGTAAATGTTCCTGACACTTTTCTTTTGCTTCTATAACAAAATCCCCATTCCATTTGTTATGCTTGTTTTACAGTAGTTCTTCACTGTTCTCAGCTTTAGTAACAATATTGTATACAGCACAGATTAGTCTCTTTATTTTCCCCTTTCTTTAGAATTTCCCCTGTCTCAGTTGAGATTTTACTCCAAGATTTAAGTTTTCTGTGAAGTTTTTCAGTTGCAAGTACGTAAAAATTCCAAATCTTTTAGTTAATGTTTATTCTTTAGCTCCTGACATTAAAATACCGAATTACGGTAATTAATGCAGATAATTTCTGAATCCCACAGTTTATTCATATCTCCCAGAGTTTTAAAAAGTTATTGTTATACATGTTTGGGAATTTCTATTTCTATCTATTTCTAGCCTAATATTTTATTCATTTTTTCTCAAGCATTTAATATTCTATTTATGACAACATTTAATGTTTTCATTTTTTTTCTTGGAGAAAAGAGCTAGAAGTAAAGTGTGAAGTTGTAACTGATGGTTTTCAATATCAATCCACGGTTCATTATTTGTAATGTTGATGATATGGTTGATATAAAACATTTGAGCCACGTTGTGATAAAACTCAAAATTGGGAAGGTTTAGGTCTCCCTCTATATGAGGTAGTGCAGCAATTTTCTCTTAAACGTATGAGCTTTCTTAGACCAGATAAGGAAGAGAGAAGTTAGTTCATTTCTTAAAAAAAAAAAGAAAAGAAAAAAAGAAACATGGGTTATTGTAGTCAAAACTATGTGGACACAACCAATTAAAAACATGAATCACACATGTTACAGCAGTTTAATGAATTTGTTTACTTACTTATTTATTTAATCAAAGAAAGTAAGTGTAATGGTTTTAAAAAGCTATATGCAGTTTATGCATATACCATAGATTTTCATAAAATAAGTCATAATAAGTCAATTGTGTAACTCTAGCATCTATGATGTGTGTGTAGGCCTAATGGTATATAGGTCTAAGTATGAGCATTAAATACAATAAACACGATAATATATCAAAGTATATAATGTTACAGTTAACACTGCTTACAATAAAAAATGATATAGCCTATGTATAAAATAAAAGTGGGAAAGAGTACTACCATGATATACCGTATAATCAAATTTTAAAAGACAATAAAAAATGATATACCAGTAACACAATGTTAATACACAGTTATATAACTAATATAATGGTCAATTACAATATTATTATGCTATTATTTCGACAGCCACTAGATGACGTAGTCGATATTTTAATACCATTGTAATGACTCCTAATTTTCAAAATAAAAGCCCCAGTTTAAATCTCAATTGTGTGACTAATATAATGTTTTAGGATTGTGTGCGCTAATGAAACAGTAATGTGTCTTTATTATAAAACAATTTGCTCTTTGTATTGTTATCACAACAACATTTTTGTCGCTTGAGCCAACAACCCACTTTATTTCAACTTCCGGGTTATGTCAGGAGAAATGACATTGTACCAAACAGAGAAGAAGTCAGAGTGCTGAGTGGCTCACAGTTTGGTTTTTCACATGCTATGAAAATTTAAATTAGCATTGACATTGCCGTCAACATGTCCTCCACCACCACAGGATATACAGAGGAGCGGCAGCAGAGGGGAGCACAGGTAAGCACACCGATACACACGCAGTATCAAATGGGATGCTAACATGCTAGCTGGCTAGCGTTACGTTAACTTTGGATGAACTGCAGACACCAGCTCTGTCTGTTGTTTCAATCTCATTAGTTTGTGAGGTGGGACTGTCTGTGTTGCCTGCCAACACGCCTATAGTTAATTAAGTAAGTAAATTAAAGGTAACGCTGGTGCTGTGTTTGTGTGTGTGTGTGTGTGTGTGTGTGTGTGTGTTAATGTGCAGGCGCCAATGGGTATGGAGTACATCCCCACAGATGAAGAGAGGAAGGTGTTCAGAGAGTGCAACGAGGAGAGCTTTTGGTACAGGTGTAAGTTTCTGTCTCTCACACACAGGTCAGACTAATGATGTTAGGTTGTGTAAAAACAACATGTTTCTCCTTTGACACGTGTGTATTGAGTCTGACACCAACATGCTTCCTTCACAGCGGTGCCCTTCTCTGTGGTCAGCATGGCTCTCACTCAAGCCCTAGTTGCTAAAGGTAATGTATATATTTGTCATAATCTAGAGGAATGAGCAACGTACCTGTGAGCTAACTATAAACACACCTTGAACTTTGAATTGATCTTGTTCTGTTTATTTGCAGGGACTCTGTCTGCATCGCCAAGGTTTGGATCACTACCCAAAGTGGCCTGTAAGTTCATTTTTGTTAAAGCTGGGAGATGACACCTGCCATCCCATACTGATGAGTAGACTGAATATTAAAAAACACCTGTTGCTATATTGAAATGATGTTCAACAACAACACAAACTACAGCCTCTCTAAAGACCATAATGCTGAATCGACACATTTCTAAAACAGTTTCAACAACATCATAAACATTATAATCTTTATGAAGGTAGGATTTATTGTAGAACTGATGTATTTGAGTGCATTCCTTTTAAAGGCTCAGTGTGTAGGATTTAGGGGGATATGTTGGCAGCAAGGGGATATAATTGAATAACTATGTTTTCTTTAGTGTATAACCACCTGAAAATAAGAAATGTTATCTTTGTGTTACCTTAGAATGAGCCGATTATATCTATAGAGGGAGCGTCTATGGAGATTACCATGTTTGTACGGTAGCCCAGAATGGACATACCAAACACTGGCTATAGACAGAGCCATTTGCACTTTCTTGTCAGCCGCTGAAGTAAGAAAGCCTCTGCGACGAGAGCATTGGAAAAACACAGATTTTTAACGTGAAACTGCTTTATTTAGTGTTATCAGTTTAAATTACCCCGTCTGTATGTTTTGGAGAGAGAGAGAGAGAGAGAGAGAGACCTCTGTGGATATTTCAGCTCCTGGTATAAACCTCCTGAACCTCTGGATCAGAAATTAGGTGAGCACACATAAGCAGATGCTGGGCTGGTGGCCCGTCTGCAATGTGTTGAACAGCGTCAGCGAAACACTGATTTGTATTGTGAAACAACTTTATTCAGTGTTTTTACTGGTTTAATCACCCGGTCCATTTGTTTCGAAGAGAGAGAGAGACCTCTGTGGATAATACAGCTCCTGGGAAAAAAACTCCTGAACAAAAAACACTGAAGACAACCTAACTAGAAGAAGCTACAGCTGGATGCAATCTCCAATCCTAACATGCCCCCTAAATCTTTCACACTGTTCCTTTGACTGGGTGTACCTAATAAACTGGCAGCTAAATGTACATGTTGTCATTAGTGTGATATAAGACCAGACATCCTCTTAAAGGCTGCATTACAGTAATGTGATGCACATTTCTGAACACACATTACCAGTGAACAGTCGATGCCTATACCTGTTTGTAGCAGTATCATATTCACATCACCAACAATACTTTTCTCAGTGATGATGTCACCTGCCATTAGTTGAAATTTAATATCATATGTTAAAGGAAATAGTTATGGCCAAGATGTTGTCTTACAATCGTTCCTGAGGTATTAAAGTATAAAAAAAAAGCTTTGAGCATGTTTGTCTCTCCAGTTGCCGGCTTCTGTGGCTACCTAGCTGGGAAAATGTCGTACATGAAGACGTGCCAGGAGAAGTTTAAGAGGTTGGAGAACTCCCCTCTGGGAGAGGCCCTCAGACAGAGGACAGGGCTGCCTCCGCAGTGAGTACCCCACACACACACACACACACACACACTTGATTTTGACACTATGTTATCATCCACCAACCGCTCCATGACCATTTTTCTGTTCTCGTCACCAGTTCTAAGGCTCCTCAGTCAGAGATGAGTGATCCAGACACACCATCATTTGAGGCCATGTTCCAACCAGCGGAGGCCCCCGGCCAGATGCCCACAAACACCAAAGATTATGGCTACAGTTCAGATTCATTCATGCCAATGGGCAAAGCAGATGACTACAATGCTCCAGGTAACACAAAATGCTACTGTTTATGTTTCTCGAATACAGTGTAACAGTTTATTAATCATAATTTGGATGATAACAGCCAAACCATTGTTAGTTATAAAGCTTTCATGTGGCATACAATGGTGGCCAAGCATTGGTGTATGAAGTTGGTGGGAAAACATTGCACTCAACCAAAGACAAAAAGAGAGCTGTGTGCAGCTACTGTATGGTGAAAGGCCTTCCAGTGCTGAAAAGAGACACATAATCAATATAAGAGCATTACTTGGATTATAATATGCAAACTCTTTTATTTTACGTCCTGAAATCAGAAATGTAACAACAATGATGCATGCAGAAACAATAAAATATGAGTTGAAAATGCTCTCTCACAGAGGAAATGCATACCTGAAATACAAATTAAATTTTATCAAGTCTAAAGATGTTTTTTGCTGACTGGAGGTGCCAGAAAAGAGCTCATTCTGGTGCTCCACTGTTTCATCAAATCGGCCCTATTATAAAATGTTTTTGTACAGAATTTTACTATCTCAGTAAGTAACCTTTCTGTCAGCTGTCCTAGATAACCCTCTCTGTCCCTTTCCTTATCCCCACTACTTCCAGTGGAAGATGAGGAGCCCAGAAAGAAGGCTATCTTGTATGAAGACCTAAGGCTCAAGAACAGAGAGAACTACGAGGTCACGCTCACTCAGAAGGCCGAGACACTGCTCAAAACACCACCTGAGAAGGAGCCAGGGAGACCCAAGAAAGACGGTAAGATTATATTTGAGAGATGTGTACACTTGCTGGTTTATAAAAAGTAGAGGGGTTAATATTCAGGTACATCTGTTGTCTTTGAATGAAAGAAAGACTGACTTAACTCATTCTCCTTGCACGTCTCTTTTGTTACAGTGAAGAAGAACATCTATGGAGATACCTGGGAGGACTGAGTTCTTGTTTTAAAGTAATCTGTGCGCTGGCATTACTGATCCTGCAGTACAGTAGGCAGCCCAGTGGCCATTTTGCTCCAGTGTGATTCAGGTGTCATAAAGTTGTGAGTTCCTGATAGATATGTCTTTGCAAGAGCGTCAATTAAACCAAAATACAGGACTAAAACTGCCTCTGTCTGTGCTTTCATATTGAATGAAATTTATTGTGTTCCTTTTTTATCTTTACCCACGCAACATTTAAGTAACTAAAGGAAAAATAATATTGAAGTTACATTTTACTGCTATTAGAGCACAAATTAAATGCATGCAAGACAGCACTGGTTGGATTTTGTTTTTGTCCACTAAGGACACAGGTCTGGTAATGGTGTTTGTTGAGTTTTTTTGTGAAAGAGAATGTTATTTTTTGCTAGTCTCAAATAAAATCATTAGTTTTAGGGGCATATATACCAACAAGATTTATCGTTGGGAAAACTGAGAAGAATATAAGATGGTGAACACAAAAATGGATTAAAGCTCCCAAAATTTAACCTGAGAAGAAAAGTCAGTGTTTTCATTTCTTTGGCTAAATCCAGAAATTGGCCAGCGAGACATTACAGTATAAGCCAGAGATACTCAATTTGCTTTGCCCAGGGGCCAGTTTTGCAAAATGACAGGAGGCCAGGGGCCACATAGCATCATGATTCAGGTGTACGCAGAGGAGTTTGTACGATTTGAGGAAATTTGGGGTTTAGCTGGGACCTCTGTTGGGGAGTTCAGAGTATCCTCCCCTGGCCCTTTTTTGAAAAACAAGCTCTATTGATGCTTCTTATGAACTCATTGAAAGAAAAAAAATTCTCATTTAAATTAATTTATTTCCATCGTGAAATAGAAAATGGTTTTGGGGGTACCTGGCACTGTCGCAGGCCAGATTTGGCCCACAGGCTGTGAGTTGAATATCACTGCTATAGGCTTAAAAGACAAAACTGTGGGAGGGGAGAGTAGGTGTAAATTCAAGAATTCTTAACATGTTTTTTTAAGAGAAAAAACTATATCAGACACATTCTAAGCAGATTTGAATTCTGGGTGAATTCTGAAGTGTTTGGGGCTACATTATCTGCTCAGATTCAACCAAATGCTTCAAAACTCATTAGACGATGCTTCACAGTGCAGATGGACATTGACCTGAAGCATATTGCAAAAGCAACCAAAGACATTTTTAAGGCAAAGAAGTGGAATGTTCTGCAACGGCCAAGTCATATCATCTGACCTGAATCTAACTGAGCATGCGTTTCTCTTGCTGAAGCCAAAACTGAGGGCAAAACACCCAAAACACAAGCAGGAAGTGCAGACGGCTGCAGTAAAGGGCTGGCAGAGCATCACCAGGGAAGAAACCCAGCATCTGGTGATGCCTATGTGTCCAACACTTCAGGCAGTCATTGACTGTAAAGGATTTGCAACCAAGTATTAAAACTGACCGTTTAATTGATGATTATGTTAGTTTGTCCAAATACTTATGAGCCCTTAAAGTTGGGGGACTGTGTGAAGAAATGGTTGTCATTCCTACACGGTTCATACTACATTTTTGAAAAAAGCCTTAAATGAAAGCTGAGAGTCTGCACTTTAAGCAGGTATTCATTGTTTCATTTAAAACCCATTGTGGTGGTGTACAGAGCCAAAATGATGACAACTGTATCATTGTCCAAATAATTATGGACCTGACTGTAGTACTGAAAAAATGCAGACGTTTCGATATCTTTAGGCTACTTATTATGATTTATGCTTATCGCATGGAAGCAGGACATAGGATCTCCTAAAACGAGTTGTTATAAAAAACATCAATTTATAAAAACTTAGTGTATAGTATAAACTTAGTGCTAAAATCGTTGTTTTCCCTTTCTTACTGGGACACAGGCTATATGTGTAGTTCACAAGTAACAGCAGACATCACCTACTGTATTGTGTGATATAGTTGGAGATGTTGGAGAAGCTGCTATCTGTAGTGGACAAATAGGGGTACTTTGTGTCAAAATTTGAGAGCTCTGACAAATATTCAGCAAGTTTTATGTGCTGTAACATCAAGTATTACAACCATCCCCAGACTCCCCCGTTATTATATCCAGACACTTAGTATGTTTTTTGTTTCTGTTTAAACACGCGATTTTTGTTTGATCACTTGATGACAGCCAGGCGCATTAAGTTTTGTGCCCATGTGCAGGTATACATTGTCCACTGTTATGCCTGATAAAGGGTGGACTCAAAACATTGCCTTTTTTTTAGTTCAATAAAGTTTTGGTAACTTTAGTCCATTCTTTACACTCACATTTTATTGCACTGAAAACAACACTTAATCTTGTCCTGTAAATCTAAGACAGGATGTGCACACAACCCTTAAAAAGAATGCCACGAGTCAAATGAGTTGGGTGTATTTCCCAGAGACTTTTTATGTTTTGCCAACTTTTTTTTGTAGAAATGAGGGAAATAGTACAAAATAAGTACATTTATAAGTTTATGTACAAAAGTCACCCATAACAATAAAAAGTTCAGAGAAATGTCATTGCCAGGCAAACAAACACTCTACAAATACGGTAGCAGCCTACTGTAAACTCAGCTTAACAATGTGTCCAAGCATTTGACATTGTAGATGACACAATCCACTTACAAAAGATGCTGCAGACCTCCACATGTGTTTTACAGGGAAAATATTGCAGTATTGGCAGAAAAAGGCTCATCTGTATGGCTGGAGTAAAGCAGTCAAATAAATAACCATAACTATAGATGACCATGGCTATGACCATGCCCATGACCATGATCGTGACCATGACCATGACTATGACTATGACTATGACCATGATTATGACTGTGGTTGCAGCTTTGGCCAAAACTCTGCTCTGAACCATGTCCATGACTTAGACCAAAGCTATGTGCAGAGCTATGTCCATGAGGATTGAGAGGTGGTGTGGGACTGGACAGAGGACTGGTTGAATTCGGCCAGCCTTCGTAAATCCTGGCTGCAGTATTGGCAGTGCTGACGCTGGACAATGGAGCGTAAGCCTGGACCGGGTAGGAGCCAGGTGTTGGATTGATTTGTGGAAGAAGGGTCTTCCTCCTCTCCTCTGTTGAAGCAGGAACAAACTTAACACCCCTGACGCTCCTCAACAACCTGAAAGGTATCATCCTCTCCAAAGTGCTAGCCCTGGCTTCAGACATGTTCAGAAAAGGAGGCCATCCTTTCCCATACATCCACCCAACCAGGACGGCAACAACGTTACAGGGGAGCACACAGTGAGGAATGAGGGCAGTGGTGATCATGAGAAGCACCCAAGGGAGAGCCATGGTGGGGAAACTGACTCCACACAGGAATCCTTTGGTCATTTTTGTGTGCATGGTAGTTAGAGCCACACATGCTAGGATCACAGGAACCAACCCCTCTGTGTGGCTCCGGCTGCTGTCACTCTGCATGAGATCCAGGAAGCTGTAAAACAAGCCTGTGGTGGTCGACAGCAAGACGAAGAAGAACAGGAAGCGGACAGTGCCAACACCTTTCTCCAAACTGCCACAGAGAAACACCAGGGTTGCGATGCTCAGGAGAAGCTGAGCAAAGGTTCTGTGGTAAAAAGGGTACGCCAAGAGCCTGTGCAAGTGTCCATTTTGAAACACAGGGGCGCCAACACTGAGGACCCCCTCAGTGAAGTTAAAGTATGTTTGGGTGCCAAACAAAATACACGACCCAAGTACCACGGTTAGAATCCCGCTCGTGATGACAGGAACCGAGTCTCTGAACACCTGAAAGATCATTTTAAAGTGCTCAGTTTGTATCATCTTGAAAAATAACTCAGGATGTCCGCTGCAGATGAGCTAAAGCAAAAGTTTATCCTTAACCGGAAGTAACGTTACTTGTCACATCTAAACTGCATTGAGTCGATGTCTGCTGTAAACATCTTGAGCTGATGTATACCGTGATGGATAACCAAACGTGTAACTTACATTTATCGATTAACTTCCTGATAACAACAGTAAAATTGGATTATCTCTTACATGACCGTCGTTCAGTCGCAGTTCCGGTAAGTAAGCTAGTTGTAGAAGCAGGATGGGGAGCGTGAAAAGACCACTTCTGGTCAAGCCTTTCAAAATAAAACATGTACTGATAAACAGTCGCACGTGTGAAAGTAAATTAAAGCATCTAATTTGTATGTGAGTCTGGGCTTCAAAACTCAAATATGCAAAGCCTGTAGGGTTAAAAGGTAGGCTAAATGTAACTTCTTACCAACGTACATATCGTATTTTGAAAGATAATTTCTTAACTTCCGCTTTGGCTTGGTTTCGATATGAATTTGATTGAATTTATTTTCACATTATTTTTATATTATAAAATATATTTTCTACAACTTGTATGATGACTCACTTTGCAACATACATACTCCATGTAATGTGAATGTATTCAGTGAAGTTGAATTTATTTATTTTTTTAAGTTATATCTTTTTATTATTGTATGGCAAAGCAGTGCAGGCTTTAATCCACCTGCACGCGGCTGCGTTCAACATCAGTGAGAGGTAACCAGGTACATTAACTCAAGTGCTGTCCTTTATATATAATTTGATGTATCCTATTTTATTTAACTGGAGAGTTATCAGTGTGAAATGTACTTTTTACTACACAATATTTATCTGATTTGTGAAGACCTTTATGTAGAACATATCATCTCATAGATCATGCTAGTATATAAAACAGAAAAAGCACTAAACTCCCATATGAAGAAGTGTCTCATCAATCATGAATTTTCCATAAAATATTTATATAAACTATGAATCCCAAAATCCCATATGAAGAGGTGTGTTCTATGTGTCCAATGTAGTGATACATCTTGTTATTCAGTTGAGTCACTGGGTCACATTACTTGGAGGTTATTTTATTTATGGGGCCATCACAGGTGAACAAGTTTTCATGATGCCATGGGCACTAACACCCCCCCATACCATCACAAATGCAGATGTCCATAATTTCCAAAAATAATCTGAAATGTGGACTCATTGGACCACAGCACACTTTTTCACTTTGTGTCAGTCCGTCTCAGATGAGCTCAGGTCCAGAGAAGCTGGGGTGTTTCTGGATGTTGCTGATATATATCTTTCACCTTGCATGATAGAGTCAATTGTAATTGCAATTGTAGATGCAGCGACAAACTGTGTTTACTGATAATAATTTTCCAAAGCATGGAGCCCATATAGTAATGTCCTTTATACTGTCATATTGGTTTTCAATGCAGTGTTGTCTGAGGGGTCAAAGGTAATGGCCATTCAGTGTTGGTTTTCAGTTTGAACATTAAATATCTTCTCTCTACACTGTAATCAGTTGGATAAAGGTCAAAAAGATTTGCAAATCATGCATTTAGTTTCTATTTACACTTTAAACAGTGTCCCAACCTTTTTGGAATAGGGGTTATAGAAGTCATAGATTTTCCACCAAAATCTTTATGTAAAATAGAAAAAGCACTAGAGTCCCATATGAGGAGATGTGTCCTGTGTGTTCAATGTAATGATGCACTTTGCTCCTCAATCTGAGTCACTGGGTCACATTACTTGGAAGTGCATTGATCAGATTAAACTAATCAAAGTAGTTAGTGTATGCTACTTATTGACTAACAACACTACAATGTTGTCATCTCAATGCATCAGTAATGCAATTATATAATAAACTATAATAGCACTCTAAAAGTGCCATTTTTCATAAAGAAAACTTCTTTTGATACTTGAGTACACTTTGGTGATAATACTTTTTTTTTACTGCTGTGCTTTTATTTAAGAAAAATGTTGAATGCAGGACCTTTTAAACCTGTTCATGAGGTTTCTTTTTCTTCATATTATTGCTACTTGGATCTGAATAATTTCTCCACCAATAAAACACACATATGCCAAACTAAAATGAATGGAGACAAATGGTTGCATAGGTGTTACTACTTTTTTATGTATAGTTTTGCAGTCTATCCAATTTGCTTTTGTTCAAATCAATCAGCTTCCCCTCTTTATGTTTTTTTATTAGCTATTTATGAATACAGAACAATATATAGTTTGTCAGTTCATAAACATATACATATATAGTTCATTAAGTACGTAACTTTAAAAAAAAAGAATACATCTATACAAACAAGCTCGAGAGTTAAATAGAGCCTGGGGGTAGGTTACCCTGATTTGTTTGTACATACAGAAGTGACGTACTAGTACATATTCAAGGCTATTGTATTTTCCCAGATAGTTATATTAAACACAGGCCTTTTTTAGGTTTACTGAGCAGAAAAAAAGAGTTTGCTGGAGTATTTACATTCATGAAAATAATATTAATAACAAAATGTATCAGGTAGATTAGGTCCTTATTGACACATCTAACACATTATACCGTTTGAGTGAAAAAAAAACATGACAGTCTGCATGATACAAAAACATTTTTTCTCTAGTGTCTTTTTGTTAAAAACGAAAAAAAGAGAGACGTCAGCACGTCTGTCCCCCTTCCGGTGTCGTACGGTTACTGCGGCGGATGTTGATGTTTTGTTTCGGAGCTGGCTGAGCGATGTGAACTGTATCGTCTCCGGGACGGGTTGATATTTTTCTGTAGTCGTCTTCACGGTTCTTCTTGTACTCTTCTCTCGGTAAGGTTCCGCTGTTCGTCGGCATCGTGTCTGTCCCGGTGTCTCTCCCGGGAAGCGCGAGCCTGAGTCGTGCGATGATGGAGGACTTTGATGAGATCTACGAGGAGGAGGAGGAGGAAGAGGAGGACGAGGACAGGGCCGCGGAGGAGCAGCTCCTCAAGTACGCTCCGGACCCGGTGGTGGTGCGAGGGTCCGGCCACGTCACTGTGTAAGCAACCGGCGACACTAACGGACACCGAGAGAGGAGTTTACCGTCACCGTTAAACGACCAGCAACCGCGGTATCCGTGGATAACTGGCTGGTAGCTGTGTTAGCTACCGCTGGTGACCTAGCGTAGCCAGCTAGCGTTAGCTACTAAATTAGCTTCGAGCTAACTCTGGCGAGGAGTGGCTGATAAGATTGAGCTTTCGTTTTTAGCTGATGTAGCTACATGGCCCAATAAATATGTATCTTTGTCTGTTTCTGCCACGTAATGTGATATGCTGTCGTGTCTGCTATTGTCATGACAAGGCAGTTTGTTCCCGTTAACGTTTTGTGTTCCACTACTTAGGCACTTGAACTCGGGAACCAACTCGCAGTGCTGTGTATTGAGCCTGGTTGTAGGTTCAAAGTGTAACGTTAGAGATAGTGTTAAGTCTTGCACTCAGATTGGTACTTTTAACCTGTATATTATAACCAGGGCACATGAATTGAATATTGATTAATTTTATGGACTCTGAATGACTAAACTACTCTCAGTGACTATGCCCAGCACAAAGTTGTTGTAGCAGCAGGAACTGAAGTTACTGGATGTTGTGTCGGGTCTGGTCAGGTCTGGAGGAGCACACAGAGTGCAGACAGTATCAGGTATTGGGGATCAAACTACCAATTAATTCACTTAAATTAACAGTGCTGACTAATCACATTGTTTCCCCTCACCAATCTTAAGTGCAGAGGTGCAACCTAGTATAAATAGAAAAATGTGTAAAGTTGTGGGCAATCACTTTTAGTTGATTGGACATGGATGTACTGGGGGTTTGTGTGTCTAACACAACAACAATTTTGACATCCCTAAAATGTTTTACATGATAAATATGGTAGCTTCTGTTTTAATGTCATAATAATGTGTGTTTGTGTTATGGGACTCCCTTAAAATGAGAGTGCAGCACAGGAGGTTTCTCATGATGCATATTCAGTGATCAATAATTTACCCCTGATACCTGCTGGACTCAGTAGTTTTAACTATGGATGAGTGGAGTAATCAAGAGGCTTGGAATGTAAAGTTGTGGCAGACTTGATGCCACTTGGTGAACGTTTGTTTATTTGATTAAGGTGAATAATCAAACATTGTAGGTCTGCTTATGTCTAACAGTCTGTTGTTTTCCCTCTCCCCCACAGGTTTGGGCTGAGTAACAAATTCGAGTCAGAATTTCCTTCAGCACTTACAGGAAAGGTGAGTGTCTTGTTGTTTAGTAATGCATATTAAATATGGAAAAATAACATTAGCTCATCTGACATTCTACAAGATTAACCATGTATTCTAGCAGCCAGCCAACTTATGATACCAAATGTTATGATTTCTGTAGTGCAGTATGTTTCTCTGTTGGCACCAATGCTGCATGCATTCATCTGATCACAATTACAAAAAGCAGATTACATTTTTTGTTGCATATATTATATTAGTGCAAACACTACAGCCCTTTATCCCCTGCACAAAAAACACGCTAACTAGGGATGCTGCGATCCGGATCACGGATCGAAAATATGCTGCGATCCAGCCAAAAAACGTGGATCGGATCGGATTGCACTGCAGGGGAAAAGTGCAATACTAGCATTGCGATATTAGCACTCCATTCCACAAATCCGCTCCAGCGTTTCCATCCAGCACTTCATTGTAACACACGAAGAAGAGAGGAGAGTGGTTCTGTGTTTGGTGAACTTTGGTCCCTGCAGTTGTATGTTTCACACACAGCAGCAGCACCAGGCTGTCACTGGCAGTAGTAGTAGACTTTTTTATTTATGTAACAGATGTCAAACAAAGCCTTCTTTTAAATTTGTTTGATTTTTTTATATTGGCTTTTTCTAACTTGTTTCAGAGTCACTACAGAGATGTTATTTTATTTATTTTATTTAATGCTACTGCCTATTTTATGTTAAAAATTTAAATATCTAATAAATGGCTCAAGTTTTGTCATAATAACCTACCGTTGTGGACTGTTCATCTCAGGAAGTATGTTATTCTCATTTTGAGTAATAGCACTTGATCAAGCCTTTTCTATTATTCCACATTACAAAATCAGTACTAAAAAAAGTAAACCCATTGGTCAGTACAGAGAGATAGAAATATGCGCTGGCATCGGATTGGTATTGGTGTCGGATCAGTACTGGAGCTGTAGTATCAGTATCGGATCGAAAGTGAAAAAGTTGGATCGCAGCATCCCTAGCTGCTAACATCTGTCCTTTGAATTTATTGGTAAAGGTGTCAGTCGGCACTCCGGGTCAAATTACTTTGCAGTAGTCATGGGTATTTATTGCCTCCAGCTCTTATCACTATTGATGGAAACACAACACCCAGGTAAGCGCGCTACTTTTAACCCCTTAAGTGGCGAGATGCAATGACGCGTCTCCACAAAATACTGTCTGTCTTTGCCCAAGCAGCGCTCAAACATTGATTTTGATTAGTCTGCACCGAGTTTGAAAGACTGACTGAATAAGTAAGAGAGATATAAAAAGAAGTAACCACCACAAAGTTTTCACAGGCCTCCATGCAGCTTTCTACTGTTTACTGTCAAGTCGGTGACGTCGGACATGACACACCAAAAAAAAGACACACTCACACAGAGAAATGCATGCTTGTCTGCTGCAGAGCCATGTACACAGCTGTGGTCTACTGTCAATAGGAAATGAGTCTTTTAACTATTTTAGTGGGTTTACCTGTGTTTCAAAAGCCTGCTTACATACACTAATTTTGGTGGGAAAGTGGTGTAAGTAAAGCATTTCAACGTGCCAAAATTCGAAGTTATTGCACTAAACTATATTGTGTATGTGCTCTTCTTCAGGTGGCACCAGAGGAATTCAAAGCCAGTATCAACCGTGTAAACAGCTGCCTGAGGAAGACTCTGCCAGTGAATGTGAGGTGGCTCCTGTGTGGCTGCCTCTGCTGCTGTTGCACACTGGGCTTCAGTTTGTGGCCTGTCATCTGCCTCAGCAAGAGGGTGAGATACCCATCCCTGTTGCATTTGCAACAACATAACACTGTATCTAAAAGAATGTCATCTAACGTCATTGTTGCCTTCCAGACAAGAAGATCTATAGAGAAACTTCTGGAGTGGGAGAACAGCAGACTTTACCACAAGGTGAGCAGTGAAGGCATGAATGGATATGTGTGTATTGATAGTGTACCTTGCTAGGACATGTTATAAAAACCGTCTGATCACTGTTGCACTCTTTCTGCAGTTGTGTTTGCATTGGAGGCTGAGCAAAAGGAAGTGTGAAACTAACAACATGATGGAATATGTAAGTATCTGTTGATAATATACAATACAGGAATACTGGATTGAATTGCTGATTGATGAGTTTAAAGGCTTATCAGACGCCAAAACACAGGACATCCCTACTGTTTAATGCAGTGCAGTTAAGTTAAGCTAGTTTAAGCTCGTTAGTTTTTTTGCTTGATCCCACAGTGGTAATGTTAGTAAACTCTTACCATTGCTGATTCACTCAACATAGGGGTGGGTGATGAATCTTTTATCACAGTGTATGAGTTTTTATATCCAGACAGTGATGTAGGGCTAATCAAATTTTATTTTCAGTTTTGGCTACCAAAAACTATGCAAACAAGATAAGAGACAAAACGATAATTGTGTCACATTCTGTTTTTTAATAATGCTCTCGTTTTGTCTTGTATTATAAATTCAGGGCCCCCCTGTCCCTGACAGCCGTGCTCAGTGTTGCCGACTTGGCAACTTTTTCACGAGATTTAGCGACTTTTCAGATCCTTAACTAACTAAATTTCAATAAATCACCCTCTGCTACTGTGACCTCTGCAGATGCAGCCTTTTGAGTTTTCATATATATTAAGTTGGGGCTCTCAGGGTACCTGCCAATATTTCATTCACAGTGGCATCACCTGAATGTGTCAATGAGCCAAATGAGAAAAAGCAGACGAGAAGGACAGTCCTTCTCCCCACGGCATTCAGGCGGCTTCTCACTACAGATTTAGGCCGTGCCAGAGTAATTACTAATGCTATACAGTGTTAATCGCTGCAGATGTCTGACAACACGCGCATATACTATATGTAATAGCATGTTAAAGCATATGGTTGAGGAGTTTTAGCCACGCTACAATGTATCTTCATGTGTACATACACAATTTGTCCATTGTGCGTGCTCTGTGTAAATGTTCAGGAATTATTAACAGGTCAGTCTTATGATGGAGAATTATATTACATTACTCACATTTGTGTTATTTATTTTATTTATTTATTCTTATGGACAATATGTCCGTTTTTGAGTGCCTTCACTGTTACAGTAAAAGAACACTGCATACTTTGAAGATCACCAAATGCATGATGTTTCCAAAGTCAATGAGTTTTTATACAACATAACCATGATCACATTTTGACCGAAATAATTGTAATTAAGATTTTTGCCAATATCGAGCAGCCCTACTGTGATGTGTATTGCGCCAGAGTATGTTATGTGAACTAAAATTCAGGAACTGTTTAAAGATAATAGCGTCAGATGGAAAAGTTGCGACATATCAATCTACTTCATCACATCGAAGCAAAAAAAGTCTATAAATCCAATATTGCCATGAAGCAGTCCTTAGATAGTACAGTAAGGGCTACTTTGGTAAAAACAAAATAACAAAACAAAACAAAAAAAGGCTGTATCAAAATGTCTACCACTTGAAAAATCTGTTTTGTCTCACAGTAACACCTTTTTCCTCTTTCCCCCTGCAGGTAATCTTAATAGAGTTCTTACCTAAGATCCCCATCTTCAGACCGGACTAGCCTGACTGCGGCAGATCTCAGACCTCCACTGCTGCCCAGCTCTGCCACAGAACCACAATGGCTGAATAAATACCCCAATATTTTTGTTTACAGGGTAGCATCAATCCTCCTGTCTGTCTATTTGACCCGCTCTCCCACACATACCTTCTCTTCACCCTTGTTTACAAATCCAGCATCCCAACACTTGTTTTTTTGGAGTGAATTCACCATTGAACTATAACCTATGGGGCAAGCTGGCACACTGTTGAGCCACGCTAACCGGCACCAGCCTGTGGAATGTCAGAGTGAACCAGCCATGGGCAGCACTATGGATTTTGGAGCTACAGCTGGAGACTGGACTCTCAAACTGAGTTCTCTGAGCTACGACTGGAATTTTGTCACTTGTATTTTCCCTAACCTAAGCACATGGCACAGTCAGACCATGATAAAAGAAACACTTTAACATGTTACCTAGTGTCACACCGCCAACTTCACCTGCAAAAAATACACCCCAGTGCTTTTGTAACAGTTGGTTTGGTGCTCTAGATCGTCACCAGAGGCTGTGAAGGCAACAGAACATGGAACTTCAAAGGAAACTTTATCCAAATCAACTCTGTAGCAGACAGACTAGTCTTACAGGAGCATGCTGGGCCAGTGGCCAGAACAGCTGAACTCAATAATGTCACTCTTCTTATCAAATACCAGACATCCTCTCGCCTCCTTTCATATCTCTGCACACTCCACTCTGCGTCACCCCTAACCCAGTGACAATCACACATTCTGACTGTACTCTCCATAGTATGATTGGGTCTTCATGCTGCACAGTTTACCTGGAACAATTTGTCTTCAACATTTTGTTAGTCCAGGTGATGGGCTGGCTGCCAAGCAACTGCTTCTGAATCGCAGTGGAACAAGTAAGCTGAAAAGAAAGCCACTAGTGATGAAGAGAAGGAACCTTTTTTTCTTTCTTTTTTTCAAGTTTTGTTTACTATTTTGGTGAAAGAAAAGCAGTTAATGCTTGCAAAATGTTTCACTGTTTGTGTGTGTGTGTGTGTGTGTGTGTGTCTTTCTGAGAGAGAGAGAGAGAACAAAAGCAAAAAAGACAAATCAGACATGAAGTGATACTCTTTACTCTGTCATGCAGGGTTCTGTCTTTGACACATTTCTTTGCCATAACCAATCTTTGTTACTTTTGTTGTAATAATTTATAAATGGTTGAGTGCGCATGAAATCTGTGCATTCGTGAAATAGGCCTCAGTTGGTATTTTTGTTTCTTGGTGGGTTTTTTTTTTTTTTTTGCAAAGTTATGTCATGGTTATTTCCCATTGTTTTTATGGTCATGTGTCAACACTAAAGCACACAATCGCTTTGTCCTTAACACCTTCACATGGCCTCTCTTCCTTATCTGCTGACCTTGGCTTACTTAAATGAGTGCTCAAGTTAAGGATGTGGTTCTTCTGAGAATATTCCTCTGTTTTAGATATAATCTGACTCCTTGCTTTCAGAGGTCTGGGGTGACCAAGAGTATTAGGTCCTCTTTATTAGGTGTTAGGTAATACCAGAGTTTGGTATCATGAGACAGCATCATTGAAGTTAGCCTGATAACTTTACTGAGTAAAACCAGAGTGTTCCCACACCAGGAACGCAGACTTAACGCTGCATTAATCAGTATTTTTATATTAACAATGGAAAAATAACTGCAATGTGAAAGGGGTTACTTACAATAATGTGTCTTCAGAGAATTAGCACTTGACTCTGCAGTTCCCCTCAGCTCTACAGGGTGTTTTAGTGTCTTTCAGCTTGTTTTAATTTTCTGGCCTGCATCCAGCAACAGCAGGCAGATGTTTTCAGAGAAAAGGCTCTGTTAAAAACTCAATGTACTCTACCTGCTCAGCACAGACAGACAGACAGACACAGAGCAACCAGCTGGTGAACATAGTGGAGCATTTAGCAGCTAAAGAGCCAGGTAATTCGCACGAGAGTTAAGAGAAATGAATGAAAGAACTTCAGGGTGAGCGAATCTTAACCTTGTATTCATCAGGTAACTGGAAACACAACTCCAAATTAAAGCTGCAAGCAGCGATGAATGGGCCCTCGCACCTTTGTGTATGTCAAGGGTAGAGGTGGCACACCGTTGATGCTGCTGTTTATTTCTGTGAAAGTCAGACACTGCACGCAGGAGTCGTATTTCCTAAGTGGACATGACCTATTGCAAATTTTGTACCACTTCTTGTGACAACTATGTGGTGCAGGAGAAGACACACAGCTGTATATCTATTGTAGACCACACATGTAAATTTCATGTAAATGAAAATTGTCACACAATGCTTACTTTTTGTTGTCGGTAGGTGGCACAATAACTATGACATCTTATTGACATGTTGATGTCGTCAGGCCTGATGAAACATGAGATGTGGTTCAGATTGGACAATGTACACTGAAGTTAAAACAACCTTTTTTATGACGAATAATACGTTGTCATGTTCAATGAAAACTCACAATCTCCACAAGATGGCATCATCAAAGTCTTAAGGCTCATCTGACCCCACTTGAGGCTGACGTGGTTAACCCGATAGAAGTACATCAGAGTATGAAACGTCATTTTCTGCTGCCTGTAGGTGGCGCTATAACAATAACTCAGTATTGGCATGTCTATTTCCTGAGGCTGGGACTGTTGTCAAGCATGACAAATTTTGGGCAGATTTGACAAAGTGTGCATAAGGTAAAACAACTTCCTGTTTTATGGTGAAACATGCAAAATGGCTGCCACAACACAGCAACACTTTTCATTGAAAACTCCCTTCTTTTTTTTTCTTTTTTTTTTTTTTTTCAGAAAGCATCATCAAGGTCTTTCAAAACAAATTTGAGGTGGATCTGGTCAACATGCTAGGAAGAATACGTAAAAGTATTGTACATGTTATTTCCTGTTGCTAGTCAGTGACACCATGACTGTAACTACATGTTGGTATGTAGCTGTCTTCAGGCCGTGACTTTTATCAAACATAAAGTTAGGGGCAGATTAGACCATCTACACAGGAGTGACAAACCACTTACTTTTCCGTAGCTGAACATTGAAAATTGATGCCTCTTTAAAGTCACATGGTTTGACTAAAACTCAAGCTTTTTACAAGTTCTTATGTAACGGGTCTTTTGACAGAGCAGACAAAATTTAGTCAGTTGGACTATAATTCTAGGAATAACCAAAAAAAAATGCACAAAACTAGCATATTAACTTCAAAGTGACAGACTTCCTGCTGAGTCCAGTATGGCTTCAAGGCTTTTTTTTTTTTTTTTTGTAAAGATTATTTCAGGGGCTTTTTGGCTTTAAATGACAGGATAGTCAGAATCGCGAAAGGGGGAAAGACTTTTTTTGTATCAATTTTCGTACATGTAGGCGAAACGTTGTATCATATTTTATCATAACCGATAACGAAACCCATAAAATATCAAAATTTTCACCGGTTCTGATGTGTCTGCAAAGAGCACCTCTAGCCCCTCAAAAATCTGATTCATCTGCATAAATAACCCCTCCTGTTTCAATAGGGTCCTCGCAACGTTCGGTGCCTGGGCCCTTGGAATGCTAGTGTTGCTCAGTGTCTTCTGGATGTGCAAAAAGGCAACTGCAAACAGATTGTTCCTTTGTTCAGTTATCTAGCTATCTAACAAGGCATAAGACTATTTTTTAAAACTGTCAACATGTTGTAAGTCACATGATGACTTGATAGACATGATACAACCACTTGCCAGCACAAAGACGATGGTATAGATTTAGCTTTGTCCGCTCAGTACACCTTATGATTTATGAAATCATCCAGAGACTGAGATCAAACAAAGTCATTTTATTTCAGCTCCAGTGATTGTACGGGTCGTACTCAGGGGATTATACTTCAAACAAACTAAATGTAGAATTGGAAATGTCCCAAAGTTACACCAGAGGGTTAGGTGTACTATAGATCAATTGTAAAATGATGCTTTTGGAGTTTGTTTTGAAATTGAAAATTGCCCTTCCTGTTAAGATGGTAAAGGAAGCACATATCCCATGGACCCACAAAGCTCAGACGTTGTGTTGGTTTATATGTTTAAAGACCCAAAGTCACTTGATTATCACTGGGTTGCCTATTGGTTCATCAGTCACTTTTCTATATTTTTGATTGTGGTCTGTTCTGTGTAAGTCGAGGCATAAGGCCATATGCAGATATTTGTGGTGTGGGTGCGTGTGTGTGTGTGTGTGTGTGTGTGTGTATGTGCACGGTGTATGCAAATGCAAATGTTCTTCGTAGATCTCAGACTGTGATTGAACCCTGCACAGAAAATGAGTCCTTTTTTATATAATCTTGGGTGGTCTGCGTGTGTGTGTGTGTGTGTGTACAAGGGAGAGAAAGATATATGTACATATGACTCATGAGCAGATGTACAGTAATAAACTACCAATAAACAAGGCTATGGGCATCCTCCTCTGTACATCAGTGTGATTTTTTTTTCCTGCTTATTGACATAAAGTCTCCATGAAGATTATCAGTCATGTGAGGTCACAGAATCTAGAAGCACTAAGTCAAAGGCATTGCTGTTTTAATCTGGAAGATGTTAAGCACAGTGGTTTCATCAACTCTGACAAGTGAGCAGTTCCCACGATCAGGGTCTCATAGCTATAGATGGGGAACTACTTGTGACACACTGAGTTCATAGCCCAAAACAAGAAGTCTATCATCAGCCATGCAAGCGTCTCTGTGACACTGCACTTTGGCACAATGGCAATTTACACTGAAATGCTAACTTCAACTTGTTACCATGCTCACAATGACAACGCTAACAGGCTGATGTTTAGAGAGGGTGTTTTCCATGATCTCCATCTCAGTTTAGCATGCAAGCATGCATCATTTGCTTAACAGCAACAAAGCAAAAAATACAGCTGAACTGGAGGTAAACAATTTATCCAAGTCTCTGCATTCTGGGTACTCTGGGCCTGGTGATGTAGAATAGCTGGGTAATTTTCATGTGCCACTGAGCAACTTTCATAGAACTGAACAGGGCCCTGCCTCCAACATTGAATCCAGTTCTCTGTGCATTTAGATAATGCAAAGTAGATAAATGCTTCTGTCTGCGCAGTGTTTCTGTTGGCAGGTGTAGTTTGGTAGAAAGAAAATAGTTCCTACATGAAACTGCTCACAGCAAGGTCTGTGGATTACATTGAGGTACAGTAATTTGGAAAGTGGTATTTCTGCTGAGTTTATCAAATGTTTGTTTTGGGTTTTCTGGCACTTTGGGCACCACAAGCCAAGTGCCTTTGCCCTTTTCATGTTTTTTTGCCCACGCCCCTATGAAAGCGTAAGTTTGCCACTGGCTGTCAGCTGAATGAGCGATGATCTGCCAGACAACTGAGCCAAACGAGCAGCCACTTGCTTGTGTTTTTTTTTTCTTCAAAAGAACTGTGGGAGGGAGGACACCTCCACAAATTGAAGCTACAGTCATGCTGCATATCCATTCATGTCATATCTTTTTTATTGACAGAATTCTCTCAAACACAGAATCTGTAGAGTCAGTCCTTTTTTGAAACTAACTGAGACATTTTTTAGGAAATAGTCTGATCCACCTACACTTTTGGTAATCTGCTCAGCTAATTTTAGAAGATTGGCCATCGTTCCATCAACGGAAAAGCATGTTGGATCTGTAGAGTAAGTCTCTGGGCAAACATCTATAAGACATGGACAGTGTGAATGCATTCAATCAATCTTATAGTAGATGTTGTGGAGATCATTTCTAACATAATTCTGCATACTTACCACAGTTCAGCTTCTATATGATTTAAGGTACAAAATACTGCAGGCATATCCATACCTCCTTACTGTTTCAGGCTAAAAGGTTGTTGAAGATTAAGACACTCTGCCTGAAAAATATGAAAAAAATATGAATAACTGAATTTCACAGTATATCATTTAAATTGTTCAGATATCCCACATTTAAATTTAACACCACCTGAGCATGGAGATATGTGTGGCATTCACACACATAGGGCTACTGGCTACGTGTGAGAGTGAATATGCAGAGGTCTTTTAAATTGTTAAGTTTTAGTAACAAAAGAAATGTGTATTGGAGGTGCTGAGCATATGACTGGATAAATGAGACTTGGATTGTACTGCAGGAGTTGTGTCACAGTTTATAAATGTTTTGATATTTTTTTGTTATCATTAAACGCAGTCCCCCTTGTTTTCTCAGTTGATGAAGAATTTTGGGATTCTTTATTCACCTTGCATCATGCAAGAAGTTTGATTTATGAATTCAATGTAACACGATGTGAGTAATTGATATATGATCATTTACGGGGTTAAGTTTTCCTTTAAGCACTTAATACACACTTTTTTTCGTAGCTCAAGTTGGAACATTTTCTATTACACTTTGCATCAATTCGCATCTAATCGTGTCTTCCTGTTGACTTCGTATGTGATAGTTCTGCCTCTTGACTCGTTTATGTCTCAACAGACATCACCAAAGCTATTTTAACATAATCTTGGTAACACTTTATTGTAACCTGCCAATTAGTATTTACAAACAGAATATTAACAATATATTAATTATTCATAACACCCTGTAGCACATTCTAATGTTGTTTTTAAGCAGCTATACATTTCTGTGTTTACAATGAGGAGTTCATAATGGTTTATGAATACTTAATAACATTAGTTTTGAAAACTGCCACACAAATGAACATTAACTTACTCAGGAAGAGAAGAGCCATTAGTGCCCCTGCTGCACGCATGTGTTTTTGCCTGCAGGGGCACTAATGGGTCACACACACACACAGTGCTGTTGCAATGCTAGAAGCAAAGTTTGAACATAGTATGCCAGACAAAATATTTGCACAGCATTTTCAATAATAAATTACCGTACTCACCTAGCTGGTCGGTTTGATTCAGGTTCATGCTGGCTGCGGCTGTATCAAGGACGCTAAAGCTTTCACTCACAGAAATCAACATTAAATTTACAAAATTCAATCCCCTGTATTCAAACCTAAATGATATTATCAGGGTCATCACTTTGCTCAGTCTAATAATTTGGATTTCCCCAATGTGCCTCAAAGACAAGTGGCAATCTGTGAGGCTGAAAAATGAAGCCAAAGCAGAAGTGCCAAAAACTGCAGTTCCTTGAATGGTCACTCGAGGCTTCAAAAGCCAGTCAGTCCTTATTAGTCTCGCTCACCAGACGAAGAAAAGAAAGGTCTGGCTGCGCCGACTCTCACTTTAAGATTGGAGAAAAAAACGCCCTGGCTGTTTTTATTTCTTTCAACCAATCACAATCATTCTTGGCAGTGCCACAGCAACGGTGCACTTGAAAACTGCTACACACCCGGAGGTGGTAGGGCGGGACTTCAGCGGGTGGCTTGTTGCGCCCAATGAGAGGCTGATCTATGCAGCGACCTTCTGCCCACTCAGACTAGTCCTTATAGACCCTGCAGTAGAAATAAACATATTTACGGCCTAGAGCAAAAAACGATTTTGGCTTACATAGATAATTTCAACAATCATGACAACTGTGCGGGGTGAATTTTTTTATAACTCACCTGTTTACATTTTATTAAGGCTTAAAGTTACACATAATCAGTGGTTTGTCGCTTTGAGTGACAGAATGCTCTCAGTCAGATCCACCTTTCACTCCTCTACAGCTCTACCCTCTTGTCCAAATATGCTCACTTCTGCATCCAAAAAAACAAAACCAGATGGCAACGGCCAAAAATGCCAAATTTGAGGCCTCAAAATGGGAGTCCACAAACCAGTGGGTGATGTCACAGTGACTACAGCCAACATTTTATATAATCTATGCTCAAAGATCAGGGTTTAAATCTATTGTTGGCACCTGCTTTCCTACAGCAGCTTATTGTTGCCATCATGACAAAAAGTTTGGAGATATAACCATAAGCATATAGCCTCATAAGCTATAGCTGGTTATATGAGGGGGCAGAGGGGGTGGCCAATCTTAGACCCAAGGCATCCAAATATGTTGCTTGAACATTGTCCCTGTCATCACTATAATGATGACAGCGACATCCTGATGTGTGTCTGCATGAAACACATCGGGCTTTCAACCAATTCCAATGTAAACCCATCTGTGTCATTATAAGTTATTCAGAGCAATGGACATAGTATACAAACCGCAACTTTGACCCAGGAGACTGGTATTCATTAATTCAGGTTGTCCAGAGCCAGGTTGCAGGGACAGGGCCTCCTACCAGCGGGAGTCGCCCAGGAGGCATCCTGATCAGATGCCCGAACCACCTCAACTGAACCCTTTTGACGTGAAGGAGCAGCAGCTCTACTCTGAGCTCCCTCCAGATGTCCGAGCTCCTTGCCCTATCTCTAAGGCTGAGCCACGGAGAAAAGTCATTTCCACTGCTTGTATCCACTATCTCATTCTTTCAGTCACTACCCAGAGCTCATGACCATAGGTGAGGGTTGGGACATAGATGGACCAGTAAATCAAAAACTTTGCCTTCCGGCTCAGCTCCCTCTTCACCACGACGATCCGGTACAGCGCCAGCATCACTGCAGAAGCAGCACCAAACTGCCGATCCATCTCACACTCCATTTTACCCCTCACTTGTGAACAACACCCCGAGATATTTGAACTCCCTTGCTTGAGGCAGTAACTCTCCCAACCAAGAGGGGGCAATCCATTGGTTTCCGGCAGAGAGCCATGGCCTCAGATTTGGGGTTGCTGACTCTCATCCTGACCGCTTCACAATAGGCTGCAAACCGCCCAATGCCAGCTGACGGTCATGGTGGGATGGAGCCAACAGAACCATATCATCTGTAAAAAGCAGAGATGCAATTCTGAGGTCACCAAACTGGACCCCTTCCTCCCCCTAGCTGTGCCTTGAGATCTTGTCCATGAATATCACAAACAGAATCAGTGACAAGAGACAACCCTGGCGGATGCCAACACCCACTGAAAATGGGTATATGTGTATATATATATGTATATACATACATATATATATATATATATATATATATATATATATATATATCTTTTTTTTCATTGGTTTATATTTCTTCAGTTAAAAACTTTAAACGCATGCTGTCCACCTGAGTGGACATGTGAAAAACTCCTTTAAAAATGCATGTTTTAAAAAATGAACTTCATAATTATTTTTTTCCTGCCTAAAGATGAATAAAACACTGGAGAAAAAAATCTTGACTGATGTTATAATAATTCATGCATGAAAGGGCTAAGGTAACAAAAACTGGCAGATTCCTATTTCAAGATGACTACATTAAAGAAAATATACTCATTATATTATATTATATTCCACTTCTGCCAATATTTCACCCTAAATCCTACACACTGGACCTTTAATACTTTCCTGGTGATGAATTATGCAAATTGAACGGGGGCCCCTTTTGGTAACTGGGAGTTCAATTTCAGAATACAATACAAAGATACGATTTTACCTGTCAGTTACAATACAGAAAAATAGAAGAAATCTAAATGACTTTGTTGATAATTACTCTAAAACAAATAGTAAAAGACAGAAGAACAACAGTCATACTTTGTGATTATTATTTTTATTGGCTGAATTCTCTGCAGACAACATGGCCTCTTCATTATGTGAGCATGTCATCACATTCTTGAAGATGTTAATAGTCGTCTGTTTCAGTAAGGCTACTGGTGATAATATCGGAAAGCATCTGCATTCCACCTTCAGTGTCAGTGATTCTCTCAATCATGCTGAAAATCTGAGGATTTATGCTTTTCATGGCACTGGTTAGATCAGTGGTTTCTGTCCCTGGGGAGGCAGACTCATCTGGGCAAAAACCTATGAGGTAAGCAATTGTGAATTAATAGTATTTATTCCAGGGTAGAAGGATTCATGAATGCACAGCCTTTCGACCATTGTAGCTGCTGAACAGAATAAAGGCAGAGACATAGGGCTCTAGTTTCCCGGCGCAGCGCAGGGTGGCGCAGGGTGCGAACCCCGCGCAGAGCTAGTTTCGAGCAGCGCAACCTGAGGTGCGCTCTGTTTGGTAGTTTGGCAGACCGAGGTGCGCTGAGATGGGTGTGGCAGCGCAGCAGGGGGAGGTGTTGACAGATCCAGCTTGGCGCGGCGACAGTTTCGGCCAAAAGGCTTCGCAGAAGGTGCGCCAAAAGCTCGCCAGCTGAAACCAGGTCTACTGTCAGCGCAGGCGGAGCGCAGCCAGTGTAAGCCGAAGTTTGGCTGACCGGCGGACAGTGCGCACACGTCACCAAAACCTCACAGGCAGGTTTCCAGAATGTCAGGCACATTAATAATAACATAAATACCCACAAAAACACTATTCAGTGCAACTATCTGCAATCAGCACATAAATGTATCTCTCTATCGACTGTCCCGTCACATCTGATGTCAGATCAAAGGGGATTGGCACCGTTTGGTACGTTTGGCACGCATAATGGAATTCCAACCTGATTTGATTAACACAGCTGCAAACTAATGAGTTCACATCCCTCTCAGCCAACCACAAACAGCCACAGCATCAGATAGGGAGTATATATTCAGCATCTGTCATCTTAGAAAAGTCAAAAGAAAAGAAACAGAGTGAGACTGCGAGAGAGAAAGAGAGAGCGCGCATGCGCACAAGAGAAATGCAACATTGATTTACAATTGTGGTGACCTCCTCCCAGGCTACCTTTGCATCATCAGCCCGTGGAGGTCTGCTCGCAGTTCCGTATATTCGGACACTGTGAGCTTGGACCTCCCGGACCAAGACATCAGTTTCCTCCTGGGAGAAGTTTGGCCGTCTGACGCCGCCGCTCTCTTCTGCCATGGCGAATTGAGTAAACTCTCATTACGCCTTCGTGCAGCGCATTTAAGGGCGAGGAGAGGGGCTCATTTGATTGGTGTGATGTGTGTAAAACCCACTCCACGCCTTCTCTCATCCCTCTTTCCGACTTGCGCCGGTAGGAGGGACGGAGGTGGGATAGAGGAGTAGCTGTGCCAGGGCGCAGGGCGTGTCAAACTTGCAAAATCCGCCTGGCCACACCCAGTTGGCAAAGCGCAGGTGCGCTGCGCCTCTGCCGCACCCAGTCTGCAAAACTAGAGCCCATAGACTTTAACTCACAGCTCAGAGGATAAAACATTAAGCATTCAACATTTCTTCATAAAAAAAAGTGAAAACTGAGCATATTCACAACCTCAGGGGACATACTGCTGAATAACATATGTAGCTTTGGTTTTACGGCCTTGCAGCTTGATTATGTGTGAATGTTCATACCTTTTTCTGAGTCCAGGACAGCAGGTGCTGGTAAGTTCAGACACTCGACCTGCTTTTTAAAGTCAGCCAGCTCAGCAGCAGTCACACTTTTTCTCCTGCCTGAGAAACAAACAGGTGTATGCAAAGGAGCTATACAGTGCTCTGGGTGTACGCAGGGTCAGTCAAGTAACTTCAGAGATTTAAACACAAGAAAATGGACTCAATGTTATTTTATTCAATATATAATGAAATCAAATATTTTAAGATACGTATAAATAATGTATACTTTGTAAATTAAAAAATAATATAATTTTACATAGCATAAAGCACTGTTGTGTCTAAGCACAGCATTACAGACCTGCTGGCATGGCTGTATACTGTTGGTCTTGTTTTCCTATTAACCCTGCATTAATGTGGTGTTGGCATAATCTCCAATTGCTCACTGGGAAAATTCAAACGAACACTGAAGTCTGAAGCCGGACTCGAAAATTCAGCAAACATTTTGGAATACAGTACCTAAGTACCCAAAACTGCAGTTCCTCTAATGGCCACGAGGCTGGCTCCAAGAGTGAGTCACTCCCCATAGACCCCCATGTTAAAATGTCCAACTTTACAGCAGAAGTAAACATGTTTACAGCCTGGTACAAAAACAGTTACCGTCTTGATGGCTAACTTGAACATTTATGACAACTGTGCGACAGGTGAATCTTTATATAACTCACCCGTTTCCATTTTATTAAAGCTTTGCATAATTTAGGGCAGGCTGCTTTGAGTAACAGGCTGTCTGCGAGGCTTCACCATAGTCTGTGAGTCAGATCCATTCTTTGCTTCTCTACAGCTGCAACCTCTTGTCCAAATATTGTCACCTCTGGCTACCCAAGATGGTAACAGCCAAAAGGCTTTAAAACGGGAGTCCACAAACCAGTGGGTGATGTCACAGTGGCTGCCTCCATTATTTTTATACAGTCTATGGGTGTAACATGACACAACATAATTATGTGATGTATCTATGTAGCATACTTAACATTACATTAAAATAAGTCAACAATGACTTTTGTTTTCACACAGAACACAAACAGTGGTCTCCTGGGGGAAAGTCCTGTGTTTGTCTGTCCCGTCCACCACCTCCATACATGGACTTTCTTGCTTTTTATACCACGACCATTGCTTAGAGCATCAAATATTGTCACATAAATGTAGTGGAGTAAAAAGTACAACTATAGTAAAATAAGAATAAAGTACCATAAAATAGAAATATTCAAGTACAATACAGTGCAGGACACACTGCAAAGACTAGGGTGACAGATGCTAACCGACGGCTGACTGTCGGCTTGATGTGTCAGGGCCTTAAAAGACTTGTGGAGAGATTTTGTAGCTTAATATCTAAGGTTGAATTAGGCCACCATTGTTTAATGACATTATTGTACTTACAGGAGTTCTTGCATCAGTGTGATTAAATATCTTGATTTGTTATTTATTTAATTCACTGGATTATAAAATGTCTGCTTGTTTTATCTAAATAATCTCAACCGAGTTTCCAGAAAACGTTTTGTATCATAATACTGTGATACAGACAGTTCCAGTAATTGATTATGACTGGCTGAGCTCAGTTCAAAACCACTGTGAAACATTCTGTAAACACACAGTTGTGACTGCATTTCAATTACAGTATTACTCCATGTCGTGCCTAACAACACCCCTTAGCTGTTCTAAAATCATTGTGAACCACAGTCTCTTTCGGCCGATTGCTTTAGTGTAAACACTGATCTCAGTGCTGGTCCATTTCAACGAGAACATCTTGTGAATTCTTTTGACTGTAAAAGTGATGACATTTCTTCTACATTTATTTTTTCAGTTTGTATGTCAAGTCTTACTCAGAAGCTGGAGACCTCTGTATGTATTTGCATCAAGGGTGTACTTCGAGTAGAGAACAAGGCAGTCAGGGCACCTCGTATTCAGCATGACCTCAGAAGCAACGTAAGGTTCCACTGGTGATACACACATACATGAACACACATCAACACAAACACAGTGTGCTGTTGCAATGTTGGACACAAAGTCTAAATTTGTTTGTGCAGGTACAAGGTCAGTCACATGTTTGCACAGCATGTTTAATTAACACTACTCACCCATAGAGAGAGTGCTGTTTGCCAAGGTCATCTTAACGGTGACAGTGAAGCAGCGGCCTAATCTGTCATATGAAGACATTTTCAACACTTAGAAGTTGGAAAGAACATCACTGGACAATCTGTACACCACTTATGCTTCAAAATAACCCAAATTGAATTCAGACTTGAAATTACACTTTTTGATACTGTTGAACAGTGATGGCATCACTCTCGTTAGCAGCTGTGATTTTGCTCCAAACAGTCTCCACGAACATCTTCGTCAGGATTTTGGATGCTGGCAAGTTTGTGCTTTCTGCTATGGCCATCCACTTCCCAAGCAGCTGAAACAGACGGTGCCCCCCTCAGTTACATGACATGAGAAATAGGTGGTGCATGTTTTTGTTATTTTCATAATTTATTATTTTTTTGCTCAATGAAACAAAAAAGATCCAGCATTCACAAAGAGAGATTGTGAGAGACAGGTGTTGAGTGAGATTAGAGGGTGTCTTACCTGCTCTGTTCCACTGATTTCAGTAGTCTGGATCAGACTCTCACAGCTGCTCACAGGAGCTGACTGCCCAATGGACATAAGACTGAGCACAGCCACAGCGACATAAATGAACTTCATCATAGCTCGCCACGTCTATTTACACAGAGATCCTAAATCGGTGTGTCTTTCCCTATTGCATTGATGGTTAACTTTAAGTGGACTGTGTCTGCTTCAAAGTAAAAATAGTGCATTCATGTGCAGAAGCCTATTCCATCTGCAGTTCTGAGCTGTTTACACGAGTTGAAATCTGGTTGATAGGTCGATAAAGTTAATAATTTATAGGTGTCTATTCAAACAGCCAAATAAGGTCTCCAAAACTGGAGAAATGCCAGAAGTGTTGATGTCAGGTGCCTACTCTAAAATAACCCCAAAATGTAGTATGTACAGGAACAAAGGTTCAGAGAATAACAAATATTGAGAAATTAACAGGGATTAAATTTTGAAGGAAGTCCAATTGCATTGTTGTTCATAATAATTTAGGCAGTGTCTTTATTTAGGATCACTGTGGCCTAAGGGTAGAAGCTCTCCCTGAGCCCCTCATTGCTGGCCTGGTGTAACCGGTACCTTCTTCCTGATCTCAACAGGGAGAAAAAAAGCTGTTATCCAGGTGGTTGGAATCCTCTGGGATTCTCCTGACCTTATTTTTGCAGCGCCTGGTGTAAATATGCTTTATGAAGGGTAGAGCAGGGGGCTCAGCTGAATGAACCACTCTTTGCAGGGCCTTGCGGTCCTGTTTGGTGCTGTTTTCATATCAGTATTTAGGGTGATACCCACAATTTCTTCAGGCATCTGAGGTAAAACTGATAGAAACTGATTTGGCTTAGGGGTCAGTATTTATTTATTACCATCTAACACCATGAATGTTCCTTCCCAGGGTCTTTTGCTTGACCTGGTTAAAGTTTGATGTATATTTCCTCAACTGAAAATGCTGAATCTCACGTGATTTCATATGTAAAATGTCAGCATGTACAAAGGATCACGACCAAAAAGATATGATGCACAAGGCAACCATATGATAAAGAACATACATTTATAACAAATATATAAATCTAGTGGGAGATTCAAATCATCAGTCAGAGATCCTTTGGTCGACTGAGATTGCCTCAAGTTGAGCAGTCTTGGTTTTTTCTGTCTTGTGTTGTGCAGTGTACCTCTGGGGATGATTTGATCCCCATATTTTGCTGCAGAGTGAGAGCTTGCGACTTTCACACTACTCTTTAGTACAGACAGCTGCAGACACATGCAGCGTCCCTGAGGAGGGGAAACTCTGCACCATGAGGTAGCATTATCTTCTCTCTCCTGCTTAGAAGTGGTGAATTTACAGCTCATAGCAGCTTAATACGACACAGTGTCTGTTTTTTGTTCGATATCTTGTGTCATCAAAAAATGTTGCACATTTCTGATCATGACAGCCCAATTAGCTTGTTTACTATGTAATGTGAATACCGCTGTCACACTGAACGTCCTGCTGAGCCTCGTTCAAACTTTAAAAACTCCTCATGGAAAAAAGAGTAATCATCGAATAGTCGTACTGAACAGCCAAATCTGATTTGATAGAGACAGTTCTGAGTTGGGTACAAATCTATACAGTATATGCAAAGTCTGACACAGTGATCAAATGAGAAAGCTTAAATAAAATGTTAAAGTGTAATTGCCCAAGAAAAGAACAAAATTTCTGGTGCTAGTACCGGCTGAGGGTGGGTGTGAATTAAATGCAGAGATGGGGACTCGAGTCATTGTGACTTGGACTCAAGTCGACTCGAGTCGCTGTTTTGATGACTTGTGACTTAAAAGAAAAAAATAAAAGACTTGAGACTTGACTCGGACTTGGAAGTTAAAGACTCGGGACTTGACTTGACTTGAGACATGATGACTTGAATGACTCGAGTGTTATTCACATCATGTTTTCAGTTAGAATATAAAATTAATAAATTAATTTAAAAAATAATGTTGATTACCCGGTAGGAGCACATGCTGAGAATGGCGTTGTCATGATTGGATCACTACCCTGTCAATCAGTCATGCCCTTTCTACTTACCTTACGTGTTTATTGGAGAAACAGGCCCTCTTATATCAGATAGGCATCAACATGTCAGTGGGAGGGGTACCGAGTGTCATCGTCTTCGGCTTTCAGAATTACCATTATTACGGCAAAAGACGAACAGCACAGTGCAAGACATGCGGCATAAACATCTTGGACAGCCAGGAGACAACTTCAAACTTTGTTCGTCATTTGAAGAGCCATTCTGCCCAGTAAGTGCTTGTCAATTAGCTAATATTATCTGGTTAGTCGGTAGTTAGCTAACGTTAGCTTGATACGATACGGGGGTGGGGTGGCAGTGTGGGTTGTTTTGGTAGAACTTGTTTTTTAATTTATTTGCTAACATTAACCCCAGAAAACGTGAGCGAACATTCCGACCGGTTCATCACAAGACCGGCTGTACATTTTATGACCAAGCAAACATGAGCTAAATGGGTGATTTTGGCCGCTGCCGTGGTTAGTGAGTGTGTGTGTGTGTGTGTGTGTGTGTGTGTGTGCGCGCGCACGCATGTGGGTCGTCCCTGCAAAGTAAACATTGCAGCGATGAAGTCAACAACAGCTTGACAACTGTGTAAGTCTTGCCATGGCGGCAACTGGCTAATTGAGACTCCATGCTGCACTCTTTTTTTCTTTACCAAAAATCAGCTGTTTCATTTCAGGAAGCCATAAGAATCAGTCAATTTGAGGTGGAGTGGGCAGAATCTGGACCCAGGCAACATGATTTTAAGAAAGAGATACCGCTGTTGAGAATTTCAATTTTGTTTTTTTGTTTTTTTGGGACTTTGAGCAAGTCGAGTGCCATCTGGTTCCTTTACATTTAAAAGAGGGCCGACATCTGTACGGGCGATATCTCCAACACCCTGCAAGTCACACCAAAACAATCTAGACTGTTAAATAGCACTACAGGTAAGAGGGAAAATATGAAGCCTATTTTTGATTTTGGGGTTAACTGCCCCTTTAAGTAGTCTTTTAGTATTCTGCTGCAGTTTTTTTGTTTTTGTGGCGTACACGGCTTTCGACGACAGCTGCTAATGGGCCCCAACTGCAGTTTTTCTTACACTGAAAGTTTCAAACAGCTGTGTGTGACTCTCTGATCAATTGGCATCTATGACAGCTGGCCTTATGCTTGTCTTTTGGGGGGCAGTTCCTGTGGTCAGAGGGTCTGAGGACTTTTCTCCTATGTTCGTCCAGTGCTGGTTGCTTGTTGCAAGACCAATATGATATGCTCCTCTACCCTAGTTGTCCTAGAACATACGTAGCCAAATGCAGTGTTACAGTAAAATACAATAAGGATGCTCCAACTACTACCACTAATTATAATAATAACAAGTCCATACCCATTGAGTACAGCATACCATACCATGACTTAGTCATACCAAAAATTAGAAAAACAAACATTCAGCCACAGGGGGAGCCACAGTGATCGGTCGCATTTTAGTCATTTTTAAGCATTTTTTGTGTTGTTATAGCGCCACCCAGTTGCCAATTAGAGTTCAATTTCTCCAGTCACCTTGAGGCGTCCTGTTCTACATATCTATGTCCAAGTTTAGTAAAAGTCGATATGGCGGTTAGGCCTAGATAAGAAATTAGCTCTCTAGCGCCCCCATTTTGTTTGATGGGGTCAATAATGGAGGGGTCCCCTCAGATTATGTGTGGTCATATGCCTACAAAGTTGCGTGGTGATCGGTGAAACCCTTGAGATGTTATACACCTTTATGTGATGAGCCACGCCCTCCACAATATGCATTGCCTTATAGAAGCTCAGTTTTAGTAAGTTTTCCAACTTTTGCCAAGAGGGAACTTTAGATATTGGTCCCTAGATTATGTTCACAGAGTTTCATGCAGATTGGTCAAACTTCCTAGGAAGAGATCAATTTTAAGTGTTTTTCAAAAAATTCAAAATGATGGAAAATCTATATAACCGGAAGTTATGGGTTCTTCAGGCAAATTTGTTCCTCATGAGGAGAGGCATCTCTGTGCAAAGTTTCATGTCTCTACGACATATGGGGCATGAGATATGCCCATTCAAAGTTTGCAATTTCAATCGGTTGCTATAGCGCCCCCCTTTGGCCAATTGATGCCATATATTTCCTCCCATGACCCTCTACCACTGTGCCAAATTTCACATGGATTGACCAGGTCAGTGAGGAGAAAAACATGGAACAGACACACAGACAGACAGAATTTTCATCATTATATAGTAAGATAAAACAGGGAAGTTCCTCCATCATAATTTTTTTTAACATTTTCTCAATTTATTATGTATTTCAGGGGGAAACAATCCATGCTTTCTGATACAAAATGAGAAATCTATTAATCAGTTCACAAACATATCAACAAAAGCATCCAGGAGTCTTGCGACTCGATGTGCCATCTTGGCCTCTAAAAAGAAGTTGAAGGTGCCGATCCCCTCTGCTGGTGAGCTGTCTTCTGGGCAGAGTTCTGTGTACATACACATTAAATATAAGTCACAAAACAAACTGCTCTGTATGGCATTATAGAGGCACAGTATGTGGAGATACTGTAAATACTTGAAATCCTCACCTGAATTTGTGTCTGTCATTATGGGCGATGGCATTTGGAGACACTCTGCTTGTTTCTTGAACATCTCCACATCAGCAGGTGAGACACTCTGTCTCCTGCCTGGAAATAAAAGAGTCAGAAACATTTAATCAGAAACATAGTCATGTGCTTTACTGTGTTACATAAGGGCCACTTCAGTGTTTTAGGACTGGTAAGTGAGTGTTACTTACTAAAAAGCAAAAGAGTTGTGAATGTCTCTTTGCCAGAGATAATTTCTTCATAGACAACCAGGCAGTCGGAGCAGTCAGTCTTCAGATAGACTTCCTTGAGGTAAAAAGGTTGCTCTGTGAAAAAAATACACACAGACACACACTCACAAACAGGATATCGTAGGAAATTATGCAAGTGTGTGAATGCAGGTTTGCATTCATCTCCGATACATTGTGGCTCCTCTTCACTCACCAATTATTATTGTGCTGTTTTCAAAGGTCACATTATATGTAAGGCTGGAACATTTGCCATATCTGTAAAGAAAAAAATGAAGGCTGCATCAGAACATAATATAATGACAGATTCTTTAGTAAGCCAGCAGAATGAAACAACTATACATAAACTACTGCACCCCATGTGTTAAATTTGACGTAATTAAAGCTCCTGTAATCAATATTTTTATATTACAATGGATCAAATGACTTTAAGTATGTGAATGGTGCCGCTTGTAGTGATGAACCCACAGAGTATTATCACCCTAGAGTTTCCCTGTGGATGTGTAAATATGCAACTGTTTGCTTACAAGTTCTCCATTGCAACTTGATAAGCTGACACGATGTTAAAGTTATGTTTACAGCTTGTTTGCACTGCCCCCAAGTGACCAAAAATCACTTCATGCAGGTTTATATATATTTACATTTATTGTAAATTTTACTGAGAGATTAATAGTAAATGTGATGTTGACATCACATCAAAGTATTACATTTTTTGGACAGGGACACCATCTTTTAAGGATTGCACTGTGTTACCTGTGCCTGCTAATTGTTGATTAGCCTATTAAAGGTAAATAAGTAGCCTAGACCTTGGAGTGGAAACAAAAAGTTTTTCATCTTCCCCCAGCATTTCCAAGTGGTATTATTGTTAAACAGATCGCTTTCTGTTTTCCTCAGTGCCTAGCAACTACCACAGTCTCCAGAGTTACTTTAATTGTTGTATCACTGTCCACATGGATGGAATACTGAAAGGGCCTGTTGAGCAGAGGCCCAAGGGCCCAAAGTGTCAGTGGGCCCCCTGGCTTCAACTTCAACATGTCACTCAAATTAACATGCACAGACTAGGAAGAGACTCAAAATGACCACAAAAACACCACAAAGAGATGCAAAGGAACTGCAATGAGACACTGAATAACTATAAAAATGGGCAAAACAGCCACAAAGAGACACAAAACAATTACAAAGAGACACAAAACAATTACAAAGTGACACAAAACAACTAAAAACAACAAAATAAAACTTTAAAGAGACAAAAAACAACTACAAAAAGACACAAAACCCCAAGGAGACAAAAAAATGACCCAAAAAAACATAGTCTGTGTGTCTTGCTCCTGTGTAGGAGAGGTGGTCGGCCTTTAAAATATCTGTACCCAGCTTCCCACCTGTCTTATAATCCATCCATTAACGTCCATCATTTTCCCTAGTGGGAATAGTTACTGCAAAGAACTAACATTGCGAGATCTACCGATAGCTCTACCAGGGAAAACAAAAGCGCGACCTTCCTGTTTTGGTTGTGCAGTAGTTGACGCACTTCCTTTGTGCTGTAAATGGATCCTTCATTTTCCCCAGTGTCAGACAGATCTGTATAGTGAAAGTGGGGTTTATAGGCTATATGCTGATGGTGTCATTATTCTAGAGCCATTACACTGTTAAATCCACATTTACTTCATTATGATAAGTCAAAGCAACTTTAATTGAAAACACATTAACTGGAACCTGTGGAGCCCTAATTGGTTGGAGATGACTAATACCTACTCTGCCTAACAGCAGAAACATGTGGCTTCCAGCTGTGTGTTGTGTTAGTGTGGGTGGGGATTTACGTTCTCTGAGCCTGGATGATATTGAGGATGTTGTTCTGGGTGGTTGCAGTGATGTTCAGCCAGACACTACTGAGCAGACGGCCCAGGGAGCGGCTTCCTGGGAGGTCAGAGCTCCCTCCGATGTACACCCACTTTCCTAACATCTGGAGCACACAGACAGATCACAGAATATTAACATTTATCAACCTCTGGGGCCGGGCCCTTCTTGGGGTACACTTGAGAAGTGTATTTGTTTGATATACTACATTAAATATGTTTGAACTATAAAATCAATATCATATTAACATTAACATGCTGCCCTATTAAAATTTGGTAAAGCTTTGTGTTAGATGTCTGTAATTTGAGGTCTGAATAATTTCCTAATATTCAATAAGAAATCTTCTTGAAAGAACAATAATTTTTGTACTCATTATCAGGAGAGTGGAGACAGTGTGTGCTATAGCATAATGTAGCATAAGTCCATTAGTCAGAGCACAACAGGTCAGCTGGTTGTTGTGCAATACAGGAAATTACAGATGCCAATTAATATTGAATGGTAAAGCAATATTTACCCATATATTAATGCCACTTTCTTTAAATGACATTTCTGTTTTCATTATAATTTGTCCCATATTAAATAGTGCACCTGCTGCTAGCTCACCAAGCACCACTGAGATAGCTAATAAGGCTCAGCTGATGAGCACGTTATTAATGTTTACATCGCATGCTGTCATGAGCATGAGCCTCTTGTCCATGAGTAGATGCACGCTTCCTTCTGCGCAGGGATTTGGTTGGTAAGGTGTAGGTCGGTAGCAAGAATAGTTCCTACATGAAACTGCTCACAACAAGGTCTGTGGATTATCTTGAGTAACCAGGGGTCCGTTTCACAAAGCAGGTTTAGTGAAAACTCAGAGTCTGTTAACCCTGAAATGAGGGAAACTGAGTTTTCCATTTCAAAAAGGGAGGTAACTCAAACCAGAGAAAGAGGGGTAACTCTAGCCTGTTTCAGAGAGAGAGGTAACTTAAGCTCTCGGTCAGTTACCGTAGTAACAGACTCTATAAACCTAACCTGGTCGGGACCAGGTTTTTGTCAATGAACCTCGAGTTTCTCTCTGTCTCCGCCCTCTTTCAGAGCCACACACTCCATTTGATTTCCTCATTCATTCAGTCAGCAGGCGAGTTTTGGCGTAGCCTAGTTCTGCCGTCTGTAATTTAAAAAAATCAGAGTCAGTATATTAGAAGTCCATTAGGCACAGTAGGTGGCGACTTTTTTCACTAACATGGCATGTCCTTTTGATAACGATCCTGTGGATGAAGGTGCAGCATTACTGCGCAGAGAATTAAATAGGCCTATTCGTCGGGAGATGGTTATCAGACCGCGCATAGATGTTCTAGCATTTCCACACAATTATCTTTTTGAGCGGTACCGTTTCACGTTACAGTCCATCATCTACATACACAACCTAATCCGTCCTTACATTTGCAACATTACCAATCGTAGACATGCTTTCACATCCAGCAGATATTGTGTGTTGCGCTGCGTTTCTTTGCAAAACGAAGTTTTTTGTACAGTGTCGGAGATGCTGAGCACTTGAGTAAGGCAACTGTATGCAGGGCGGTCAGAAAAGTGTGCTCGTTTTATGGGCATCTGCCTTCTTTCTGTTGGCTGAGTAGAAGTCTGTGTTAGTTTAAATAGGCTTAATTATTTAACAGAACATGATATAGATGAGAAGACATTTATGTGTGTGAAAACAGCATTATGTTGGGGATAAAACAACTGCACAGTCAAACAGCCACTTAATATTTACTTTACAATGTAAAACATGATCAGAATGAGGTACCCCCATGAGATTATGCTGAGCCTTACCTGTTTGAACAATGTTTTTATATTTCATCCTAAACTGCTGCCAAGTGCGCTTCTCTCCCGTGGGATTGCACCTAAATGAAATAAATTAATAGGCTACCATTCAAGCAGTTTTCCCCTGTAATATTATTGTGATTGCAAAGGACTACATTTAAACTTATGCATTCTCCCACGCCGTCTCCCTCTCTTTTGCAGCTGCAGCGATGTTGCACTTCTTTTTGAAAACGTGTGCAAACTCGCCGTATGAGCGCATTAAGATTTATAATTCTAGTGGGGTGAAAAACGCAGCCCTCCTCTTCCCCGTTGCCATGGTGACTCGTCAAATCGGGGCTCCATTGATGCTGGCTTTTTATAGTTGTGGTGCACGCGCTTAACTCCAGGTGAAACTACTCTGAGTTGATTAAACTGATTCAAATCAGCTGTTCTGGAACCGGAAACTCAGAGTTTCCTATCTCAGAGTAGATCAACTAAGAGTTCAGGATTAGACTCAGAGTTTGTTGAACCTGCTTTGTGAAACGGACCCCAGGTCATGATTTATTTTTCTTTCGTTTTATGATTGTATTGTTTTTGGGACTTTGAGCACCACATGCCACGTGCCATCTCGTTCCATTACACTGGAGAGAAGGCAGACATCTCGACAGCCGATATCTCCCACACTCAGCAACTTTCACCAAAACAATCTAAATTAATAAATGCACTACAGGTGAGATATATTGATAATATGTATTTCTGATTTTGGGGTGAACTATCCCTTTAAGGAGCTGTAACCAGAAATTTGTGGGACCCAAAAAGAAGGTCACAGGCCCATAAAGAGCACATAATGTATTATATAAAATTTGGTGTGAAAAGGACAGACGAATTGTGAATTGTCATTCATGTCAGACTTTGGAAAGGCTTAATTTTATTGTGTAAGACAGCAGAGGTTGTTTACTTGTGCAGTATAACTATGTATCAATTTTATCTGAGGAAACCAGAAATGTTCAGTTTAACGCTGGCAAAGAATCTGGTTGAAATTAAACAGATACTCAAGATGCAAAGTAAAGCACTTACGTCGTCATGACTGACAGTTATAGGTTTGACCAGACTGTCACAGCTGCTCAGAGGAGCAGACTGTCCCAGTGAGAGAAGACCCAGCAACACAACAGCAGCAGCAGCACACTTCTTCATCCTGTAGATGGCTCTTATGTTGTTTCTCTCAAGCTTTCCAGCCAAAGCGGTGGTATTTGACGAGATGGGACAAGAATGTGTTGAGCTTTCTGTCTGTGCCTCCCAGTACGTATTCCACACAGCTTTTTTGTCTTCAGGCATACATTTTCACTGCCTGCCACAAACCTTACATCAAGTCTCCCTCCTGGATGCATATATTCACTTCTCTGTGTGCTGATGTAACCAAAGCAAACAGCCCAGGGGCAAGAGAGGGGGAGAGACTTTGACCTGTTGGAAGAACGGATGGAATCTTGATCCAATCACATGAAGCTGTTACATAGGCCTACATTTTGTATGCTAATGTTTTTCTGTGATAACCCCCTCTGATCTGTCACTCATACCCATAAATACATGCAATCTAACAGAAAAATGTTTAAGTTTTTCATTCTATGAACATATTTTCACATTTTCAATCACTGCTCCCCTGTTAATCAAAGCCACTCAATGAACCTTTACTGGCAGTATTTATTTTAATTACTGTGATGAAGGATGTATTCAAAACATTTACTGTAGTAAAGGTAGGACCACCACATAGTGGAGGCAAAAAATTATGATACAAAAATAATTACAAATCAGTTCACAAACATTTCAACAATGGCATCCAGGAGTCTTGCAGCTTTGTGTGATATCTTGGGCTCTAAAAAGGAATTCATGGCGTTGATCCCCTGTGTGGGTGAGCTGCTGTCTGGGCAGAGTTGTGTGTAGATACACATTATAAGTCACAAAACAACTGTACATTTCCTATAACATCAGGAAATTGTGGCTTGATGAGCACATGTATGCAAGAAACATCTTAACATGTCATATGAAGTGGTGAAGAAGATACACCTTACACCACCACCATGAATTTTGCAGTGGCAGGTACTCATCAAATACTTGTTGTTTGAAGCCAAATTCAAAGAGGCGTGATGTTAATGTATTTCATATTGGGATATCCAGTCCTTTTTAAGACTTTAAAATACCCCACTTGGAGTATTACTTTATGTCTCATGTGGTTTCTCCACAAAAAGGTGCAATTACTTCATTCTAAATTGTCAAAACCACAATTCCTGCCTTGTGGTTGTATGCCTCTGCAAACCACTCACGTTGCACTTACAGTTTACAACCATGTCTGTGAAAACATGGATGTTTCACACACATCTTCAACTCAGCAGCACAGAAGATCTAAACAATCAGCACAGTTTCAAGGTGGACACCCAAGATCAGTGACACCAATTAAATATCTACATAAATTTCTCCCCTTCTTCTCCTGAGTTACGGCGTTGAATAATGGCCAGAAGTGTTTTTGCACATTACAATGTCACAGTGACGCTGACCTTTGACCTTTTGGATACATCATCATGTTATCATTAGGTCCTATTAGATATTTGTGTGAAGTTTGAACGTAATTAGTGTATGAATTCTTAAGCTGTGGTCAAGAACATATTTTGAGAGGTTTCAGTGACCTTGACCTTTGACCACCATATTCTAATCAGTTCAATCTTGAGTCCAAATGGACATTTGTGCCAAATTTTGTGAAACTCTCTCTTGAAATATTGCATTTATGAGAATGAGATGGATTGAGGTCACAGTGACCGTGACTTTTGACCATCAAAATTCTGTCAGTTCATCGTTGAGTCCAAATGGACGTTTGTGCCAAATTTGAAGAAATTCCCTTATGGTGTTCTTGAGATATCACATTCACGAGAAGGGAACAAACAGAAGGATGGGCAGACAAATGGAAGCACAGACAGCCCGAAAACATTATACCTCTGGCCACGGCTAACACTCTTAGAGGCATAATTACATTTACACAGACATCTAGAATCTATGAATGTGTGAATATTTTGAACTGTCAGACAGATGACTTAAACTGCTGGTCTCAAACTTTAAGTTGAGCACAGACAAACAAACCCCTTCAACAGATGAATGTGCAAACAACCTTCTAGTGTGAAACTCTGCTTATAAATACTGCACAGTGAGGCACAAACACCCATGTGAAATAAGAACATTTTTAAGAGGAGGACTTAAACATGCAGAATGAGTAGACTACATAGTTCTGTGAAAGATTAATATGAATCAGAATTAGGAAAATATTATGTGAAGAAATATTGGACTATTTATTAAAAAAAAAAAGTCACAAAACAACATCTTATCAAAAGTTTTTTTTTAATCGAACTCAAACTGACAGCTGTCTAAAGATGTCTTCATACGGAACAAGAACAAACAAACAAATGACAGCAAAAAGAGCTAAATCTGCTGATCATCCTGACTATACAGAGAAATCTCCGAGCATGACCTAACTCTTACAGCAGTGCTCTGAGAGGAGGGCTGGGGAGAAGAGGAGGGGGATGAAGATGGATTGATGTCCTGCCTGATGTCAGCTAGTGATGGAAAGACAGATGAAGTACGACTGACAACCATCCCTCCTTTACCACCTCCTCTGCTCCATCCATTCTCTGTGATGGTGAGGATGAACGACAGGACTGTGGAGGAGAATTGAGATTGATGGAGAGGGGAGTGACAGGGTGCATCGATCACTCTGCGACTTCCTGGTTTTGTTGGTCTGCGCTCATCGTCTCCCTTTCCTTCTTTCTCATCTCAGTGGGAGACACAGAGGGACAGACGGGACCAGAGACAGACAGAGGCAAAACAGGAGGGGGCGATCACTACTCCATGGCTTCCTGGTTTTCTTGGTCTGCGCTGATGTCCTCGCTGGCCTCCTTGCCCTCCTTGCTCCTCTTGCTCTTCTTGTGTTTGTGCCTCCGGTGGCTGTCGCCCTCCTCGCTGTCGTGCCTCCTCCTGCTACTGCTGCTAATGGAAGGAGAAGGACGAGAGTGTGAAAAGGGCAGAGGAGGTGAGGTGAGGGGATATTTGAGAGGGAAGGGAAAGAGATCAGACGGAAAGTAAAGGGCAGGGAGGGAAGGGAGATAAAAAGGTTAGGTAGGAGAGAGGTATAAATACAGACAAGAAGATCAATGGGTGAAAGAAAAGGTGAAATGAAATGGAGACAGACAAAAGGGTAAAGAAAATGACAGAGTGGCAGCATGGTGCCACATAAGAATAATGGAGGTGAAGTTAGGTGAAGGACAAAGTTTGAGACAACAGAAAAATGGAAAATATTTCTGATATACTGTTTCAGAAAGATCCAGTTTCTCAGTCTGATATTTGCTATGCCCTTATCCCACTTCAACAGCACCTACCAACGATCATGAGCCCTGGCAGATTTTGTACCTGTCCCTGGCAGATTTTATAAGCAAGGGTGTGATTTTTCTGGATTTTTTTTTTTAATTCTGGATTTTCTGACCTGAAAATGTGACACCACATGGATCATGCAAATACATAAAAATATTTTTTTCCTTTAGCCCCAAATAATAAAACTTGGAGTAGTAAATAGTCTCTAAAGAAGAAGGCAGTATTGTAATTTTGTAGCTTCAGTGAATGGAACAGAGGCAAGATGAGCCCAATCAGAGAGGGTTTACAGGAAAACATGGAAATAATCATGTCCTATACAGCTCTGTTGGTTCTTTAGTTGACAGGGTTACTATCTCAAATGCTAACTAGCTGAGCTGAGCTCACACAGTCAGTCATGGATATATGCTGGGGTTTTTTTTTTACTGGTGAAAGAGGGCAATCAGTGGCACAAACATCCTCTCATGCTGAGCTAGGAAAACAAGGTGTGTAAATATCTGTATGAGTTTCCCTGGACTCAACATCTCGCATCTTTTTAATGGGAGTCTAGTAGAGTCTGCAGGATTGGACAGCCTAGCTTAAGTCTGTTGACATATTTCTGCATAATTATTAGCCATGTGCTTATGTCTGTTTTAGAAGACACACATGAAATGATACAATGGACGGTTGAAGAAAGATAAATTTGGCTACAAGTAATTAATTTCATTATAATAATTAGGGCTGGGACAATATGCTTTGGTCCCGATAGGATTCTATCACGATTCTGGGTCCCAGTTCGATTTACATTGCGATTCTGAATAACTGCGATTTTACAAGTATTGCGATTCGATATTTCAATTATCTGGATTTTTTTTCCTTACACAAAACCAAAAGTTGAATTCAATTCTAGCGACTACTGCATATTATGAGTCATAATTCCTAAAAAAAATTATGCACATCATGTCAGTCAGTCCATCTGAAATTAATTTGAATGCAGAGTGGTGCACCACCTTTACCATACAGAAAAAACATTCTCCTTATCCACCCCCATCTTTAGGTAAACTGCTACATTTAGCTGCTTCTGCTCATTAAACGAGTACCATAAATAATAAATCTGTCAAAAAGTAACTGAAAAATATCAATTCTGGGGAGAGAATCTATTTTTAGAATCATCCAAGAAAAAAATCGTGATTAATATAAAAATCAATTTTATTTTCCCCACCCCTGATAATAATGATTTAGAATGTTTGTTTAAATCAGAGTTTACCAAATTTCTTAATGTGTTACACATACTAATGATCTGAGGACAGGATGTGATTTATTTTATTTTATCTGTTTAGGATATTATCTTATTATTCTTTTTCTCTTTGTTTATGCCCAGCACATCAGAATGAATTGTAAACGAGTGATGAATGAGTTATTGGCCTGGACCCTCCTAAAGAGGTCAGTTTAAAAATGTAATACATTTTCTGCCTGACATTGACAATGTTATTATGTGCAATGAATTTTGTTCTCCTGTGCTAGGATCTAGGATCAACTTGTACTCAGAAAAGACATGCTACACAGTAGAGGTGCCATTTAAGAACATGTTTTTTTTAAACTCTCTTTAAGCCGAGTATCACTCGTACTACAGCTCCATGTACACTGCTGCAACATGTGGATAAATCCAAATTTTGTCAGCCTACTGTGCCTAGTTATAGCTGCTAAGTTATGACAGGATGATGACTGTTTGGGGGAGGGGTTTAGCAAACTCAGTGCTCCTAAGAAAAGTTGTGTGTGTGTGTCTTTATACCTGCGAGAGGACTTGTGGCGTCCCTCCTCTTTCTCTCGGTGCCGTCTCTCTCTGTGTCTTTCCTCTTTCTCCCGGCTCGACCGGTCACGATGACGCTCTCCATAACCACGCTCCTGGTACTCACGGTAACGATACCGCTCCTCGTCGCTATGGAAGTTGACAGAACAAGACCTTTAACTTGATTGTGTTATGTTTGCATGTATACCAAACAAGTCCATTCTCTGATTAAAAATATTCCGTTTTAATGTTAGAGGGTTTTTTTTTAATCTAATATTTCATCAGTCTGTGTCTGTCTGTTTTTATCCGTCTCACCTGGTGTAGCCGATAGCTGAAGGACTGTGTTCCCTCTCTCTCTCCCTCTCATGTGTCCTCTCTCGGGGTCTTTCTCTTTCCTTCTCTCTCTTGTCGTCTCGACGAGAATAGTAGTCCCAGGGTTTAGAGTTGTCCATTATGGGGGGCCAAGGAGGAGGCACACCTCCAGCCATGGGTGGAGGGTATGCACCTGAAAATGTAAATAGGAAGGGAGATGAAGGCTTGGTTTTTACTTTGCTTTCATATGTTTCCTGGAAATCAGACTTTGTTCAAATCCAGTTCGCAATCTTTGACAGTCACTAATCATGCCAATGGGTGATAATGCTTTATAAATCATAATAACATGAATATTTAGGACGCATTTCTGTCAAAATATCTTTGTTTCCACTGTTTTAAACACATTGCAGGGTTATATTTTCTATATGTGTATATGACAGTAGATCTCTTATTAATCGACTGAAAACAAGTTCTGACACTGTTGTGCTGCTGATGTTAGAAGACCAGATTACACTGTAAAGTTTCCTACCTTGAGGGAATGGGTATGGAGGGACAGAGCGTCCATCATAACCTCCACCATGGCTACTGTAGAAACAGAGGAAAGGCAACATGTTAGAGTGTGTGTGTGTGTGTGTGTGTGTGTGTGTCTGGGGTGTGCTTCTATCATGGCAAGGACCAAGTATTTTTTCATGTTAAGATGAGTAAAAACTAGGTTAGAGGATGGAAACTAACAGCTTACTACAGTCAGTTGAAGTAATTTGCTGCCCATCGCTCTCCAGTGCTTCCACGTTTATTTTAGACTGATGACTGTATCAGATTGGGATGATTACACTATATCGACCTACAGTTACAGCTTTTACATTACAGTTGTAGTTGTATTTGGTCATGGTGATCTGTGTTTGTCCTCGCCATCGATCGCTTTCTTTCTTTGACTTCCTCTGAAGTTTCTTTTGTATGTGGAGCATCCACTCGGAGATGCTAACCTTTCACCATGCATCTAGCTGCTGCTCTGTTGCTATGGTCTCGCCTGGCTTCCTGCCCCCTTTCGCTCTGGCGGGTTGATGTGAAAAATATCACTTCCAGTGCAACAGCACTGCAAAGTTGCCTCAGACACCACAACTCTGGTGTGCTGCAAAGTACCGAGAACCTCCCTTGGCAGTGATCTGGGCTTGAGTGTAACAGACATTCATTTACATATATCAAATTCCAGCTTTAATGGTTGAGAAACAAATAGCTAAAAATTTCTCAAATTCAGAAACGCTTCTTTTTGTGTCTGCTGCCTGGAGGGGAGTTACTGAGTCTGTTTGACTAACAGCAGCTTGTGTGTGTGTGTGTGTGTTTTTTTAACATGTGTATTACCTGTCCATTGTGGGGATAATTGATGGAGGGGGCCCGCTGGGTGGAGGAGGAAAACCAGGAGGAGGGACAGTAATGGGCAACCCTACGAGGGAGAAAGAGAGAATACACACACTGAACACAATAAAATAGAGCAAGTACAAGGGAAGATCAGATGATTGCTTAAAATTAAATACACACAAGAGGCCAGCTGAGAGAGAATAAGATGATGATGAACTTACTGGGTGGGGGGATGAGTGGGGGTGCAGTGTTGACGTTGGGTGGTGGAGGGAGGAACGGAGGTGGGGGTATGTTTGGAGGAAGCGGTCCGGGAGGGAAGAAAGTAGGAATTTTAGCTGGAGTCGGCTCGGCGTCTGATTGTTCAGCGATCACCTGCACAAAGAGACAAGAGAAGGTTGGGATGAAAACACACTCACTTCAGTTTCTCTTAACGTTAACCCTAGTTTAGGCAACAGGAAAACTTTTCAAATCACTTTTTTAGAAACAGCTACATGTTTCATAATTCAGAGTGACAGTCTGTGTTGGCTCTGTGTACCTGGATATTGTTGCCTTCTAGATTGTGTCTGCGTCGCCCTTCAACCCTGCTGATGGTGGCTGTCCCTCCGCCAATCACATCTATAGTACCACTGGGCTTCCTGGGAAAAGAATATTTAAAAGTAAAAGTCAATGCACTGAGCATACACACTGTCTACTTCCACACATAAAATAAAGAAACATAATCAGCAATGTGCATAAACTAAACATCTAATTCACAGGAAAGTCTCTAATGATGTAGTCCCCAATAATTTCAGCAGACTCCTGAACGTTCCAAAGACTAGGCCCTGACAATGGACTGCAGGAAGAAGCAGGAAAGGAATTACGCTCCACTTAAAATGAATGGGTTCTTGGTGAAGAGGGTGGACAGCTTCAAGTACCTTGGTGTCCATATCACAGAGGGCCTGGTCCCCTGACTCTGTGGTAAGAAAGGCAAGGCGGAGACTGTTTCACCTTAGAAGCTACGAGGTGAGGAATTTCTACTCCTGCACCATCGAGAGCGTCCTGTCAAAGAACATCAGTGCTTGGTATGGAAACGGCACTTAACAGGACCAAGAGGCCCTGCAAAGAGTGGGTGTTCAGCTGAGCATACAGTAGGCGCTGCTCTACCCTGCATAGGGAACGTTTACACCAGGTGCTGCTAGACTAAGACCAGGAGAATCATTAAGGATCCCCACCACCTGCACAATGGTCTTTTCTCCATGTTGAGGTCGGGAGGATGGCATCTAGTACACAAGGCCAGCACTGAGAAGCTCAGGAATAGCTTCTACCCTCAGGCCACAAGGATCCTAAATGAGGTCACTTCCTGAGCTGTCTGAGATGTGAATTGAGCTGTGGTCCATCTGAAATGAAGATATTCTAGTGTCTCCTTCTAAAGTTCTAACTGATGTTAACTTACTACGTTACGACACATGCACATCATCACACACCCCCAAAGAAAGGAATTTTTGGGGCCTTGGAAGTAGCACCAGGAGTTTTTCTATGGTCATGTTTCATGGTCAAGAAAAACACCAGGCCCCCTGTTTTAAACATCAACACATTTCCCATCAGGCCCATTTAACCTTGTAGAGACAAGGCCATGCCAACTTACGTATAATAGGACATGTCCTGAACAGGTGGGCCAGGCCACTGAGGGGGAGAGATCCTACCATTTTGAAACAAAGGACAGGGGTAAAGGAGATGAGAGTAACATCGGCCCAAACACACACACGTACAGCCCATGGGATGATCTATTCTAACCACAGGGACACTGATAAACCTGGAGGTGACCAGGTGTGTTTTTGTGTGTCGTGTGAGTTGAGACGGAGTCTGAGCAAGTTGAAAAGCTAACACAAGAAATATTTTCACCGTGCAGTTTGCGTCTACAGTAACTACTGCTGCCTCACAGCAACCTGATTAAAATAAATATTTTTCCCTCCTCTTAAGATGCTCAATGTGTTGTGCATCAATTCTCCTCTTCCAGCTTCTCCTTGTCTAGACACGAGCCAAAATTCCATCCAAATGTAGTGCAATTTTTTTTTTATTCCAGTAATTCATCAAAAGATAATGTGAATTAATAAACGTTTCCATTCTCTACTGTTGTGTTAATATAAGGAGTTGAGCAAATCGAGATAAACGTTTGGTGGCGCTAATTCTAGAGCCAAGTGCCAGTGAAGCATTGCAGAAGGAGGCGCAAAAGACGATGTATTTAAAAAAGTATCAGTCAAATCTCAAACAAAGGGCAACCATGCAGAAAACATGATGGAAATATGATGCTGATGTATCAATTTGTTACACTTCCATCATTGCTCAACACATATCGCATGTTTTTGTCTGCTGCAATTTTTAGTCTCTTCAGTGGAGCAGAGGCCGAAGCAGACATTTCAATCACATGCTTCATGTACGTCATGATAGATTTTTTTTATCATTTATTATTTTTTTATTTGTGTTTCCACTTTTAATTATTTATTTTTAAAAATGCACATACAACAGGTGGATGAAAACACACTTCGTTTCTAGCTTATCTACATGTCTGTGCATCACTTCTAGTGGAAACTGCGTGTTATTTTACCAGATCTGTAATAGATAAAGATGACGGTGTTACCTGGTGACCTGACTGACAGCAGGCTTGTACAGACTGACAGGAGATGTGAAGTCTGGCTTGGAGGTGTGAACAGGTAAACTGGGTATGTCCTTCTCATTGCCCGTCCTGCCTTGCTGAACCTAAGAAAGAGCCAAAAAGAGCTCATTTCATGTGTTAATCATAGCAGAGATAGTTAGTAGAGATTGAAGGCAGTGTCTTTAAAGCAATGTAGAAATACAGGCGATAGAAGTGTGTGAAATTAAAATACAGTGTTTACTTTTGTTACTGTTCCTCTGACCTAAAACAAAAAGGGGGTAAAGCTTTTCTTGTACTGGAAAGCTTCCAATTAAACCATGTCTGTCAAAACTCTTCTGAATGGGGGCTAGATTAGATAATGTGAAAATACCTGGGGACCAGCTGCTACTCACATCATATAGGTTATTAAAAAAATTACATGACAAATGACACAAACGCAAGTGTTTCATCTTAAAGTGAAGGTAGGTCTGCTATCTAGCAAAAAATATCTGGTGTGAGGTATTTGTTTGTTTGCTTGTTTACGGTCTATCCATGAAAACACATTAATTCAACCTGCACAGTTCTTTCTTGGTGCATGCCTACAAACTAATATGATTGTTCTGCCATTGTGAGGTGAATGAAAAAAAACAATCTTGCTTGATTAATCAATATTGTGTTAATTATAAAATATATTTTGAAAGACAGGCCGAGGGCAGTTTAAAATCAGTCTGCAGGCCACAACTGGCCCCCAGGCTGGACTTTGGACAGGACTAGGTTAAACCGTGCAGGAAACTGCTCTGATTTCAACTCAGTGGTGAGAGGGAGAGGTGTGTGAAGAAAACAGAAGGGTGATGAAATGTAGAAGGTGTTGACAGGAAGAAAAAATAAACAAACAAAGGACAGAGTAAGCACTGGTCTCTCACAGTGATCTTGCTTGTCACTGAGCCGACAGTGGAGACCTCAAGGCCCATGCGCAGTCTCTTCTGTTTTTCACAGTAAGCCTTCCATGTGTCTTCATTGAAGCCGTAGTTAAAGTAGTCAGACAGATCCGCTCCTACACACACACACACACACACACACACACAAAATGCATGTAACTGTGGTGCCTAAAGGAACAGTTACAATTTATTACAGTTTTTTCCAATAGACACACACAAAGACACACAGACAGACCTGGTTTCCTCCAGGGTTTTTCTTCAAAGGACTCCATGTCCGCCTCAAGCACGGGAACCCCGTTTATATTTCCAGGAGCCTCCAGGTCCACTCCCTTCATCTTGGAGGCTACGGAAAATAAACAACACACCATGTTAACCAGACACTACTCTTATTAACTACTTCTGTGTAATCTCTATATCCTCTGTTGAACAGATCAGTGCAGAATACACATATTTTTAGGTCAAAACAGAAACCAGTTCAAGAATAGAGGATGATACCTTGTCCATAGGGTCTGGAGCCTGTTGTCTTAATGTTGAGGTTGACAGGCGGAGCTCCATAAGGTCTGGGAGGAAAAAAATTAAAACCCTGTCATTGATATCACAATCTACTCATAATCAGCTGTCATGTACACCAGATATATTACCATATACAAGTAAAGAATAGGAACAGTCACCTGCGGTGAATAATAGGCTTCTTAATATGCTGATAGTGTACGACAGTTCCTGTTACTTGAAAGCTTTAGCATCCTCAGGTTCTAATGTGGACCAGACAAGCTATTTTGGCCTCATGTCAAAGCATCAACAAGCATATAAAGTTCGCTCAGAGACAAGACAGTGTTGACTTCCTGCTGGTCTTGGACCAATATTAATAGGTTAGCAGTGTGATCTGAAAGCTATCTAGAAATTATGGTGTGGGAAAGCACATTTTTTTAATCAAATCTTGATTTCAAGCTTAGTTTTATGATTATGAACAGAAAAAATGCAGGAAAACCCGACTTCTCTTTTTTAAAGCAAAAATTAAAAACAGTAATTTTATTCAAACTAGCCAAAGACTAAAGTAATGTGCAAAACCCCACTCTTTGACTATAACCTACGTGTACTGTGGTGCTCCAGTTTTGATGTCTCCAATGGTGACACGGACATCATCGTCGTCGTCGTCACTGTCGCTGTCACTGTCAACGTCCTCACCTGCAGCTTCAGCTGTCGCCTGAAAGACCAGGAGGAAAAGAATAATTAGACATGAGTGTTTCTCAGAGGGACAGAAAATAACTGAGAGGAATGTAAACTGTGACATACGCACATGTACAAAAACAAAACAGAGAAAGAGCAGGGCAAACGTTGCAGCACACACTGTGACTGTGTGCATACACGCTTCCTACCTCAGAGGCCACTCCATTCCCTGTAGCGTGTGCAGCCGCATCAGCAGCGGCATCCTCTGTTGAGGCATCACCAGGTGCACTGTACATAAAATAAACATTAAGTTTCTTTCAATTACAGATAGAACATAACCAGTTACTCTAAACATCCTCAAACAACATAAATGAACTTGTAAATGCCCAAAAAATAGTGAACAAAACCTCCATCTTAAAGAAGGCACTTAGGTTTGTCCCCTGCTTCGTATGAAGCTAAGAGAGACGTTTCACTTTTTTCAAGCTGAGTTTTCACGCCCTTTAACATCACGATGATGATGGTGCAAATGTAAGAGGATTAGAAGGTACGGTTTGACACGATACATAATTTTTCATGCATTTTTCATGAAACGTATGAATGCATATAAGCTGGATGAATGCATGGATGTGTGAGGGTTTATGCTTCTTTATGGTTTCTCTTTGTGCTGCAGTAAATAGCACCTCCTCCTCCTCCTCCTCATGATAAAAACAGGTGTCTTCTGAGTGTTTGTAACACTTACACAAATCCAAGGTGTTTATGTGGGTTGTCAGAGATGTTAAATACCTGAGTGCAGCATTCAGTTTGGCTTCCTCGTCCTCATCTTTGCTCTCTGACTCATCTGAAAGATGAAAGATGCAACATAGTTGTGTCAACAATAACCAGCTCTAAAGGCATTCATTAGCTTCTCGTGTTGAACCTGTGCAAATATCCAACAGAGCGACAGAGGGAGTATTTGCAACATTTAAGTTTGGTTCAATATGTGACAGGTACATTCAATCACTTTCTCCTCAAGTCATACATACGGCTGCAAAAGGCCGGGAAAAGCAAACAGGCGCTGCTAGCTTAGCTTCCAGGCTAACCCTCTCATCTTCTCATATTAGCAGACTGTGTTGTTGGTTAGCAACTCCTTAACTGACACACACATTGATACATGTATGTTTCGGTCAAGACGAGTTGTGTTTGCGGACAGCATATGTTGTGTTTTGTATACCTCCATACAGCCATTCCTCCTCCTCATCTCCGGCGCTGGCATCAGTGGTGGTTGTTTTGTCCGCTTCCTCCGCAGACATGTTCAGCTAACACGGAGCACGAGCTAACGTTAAACCAACGGCAGCTTCACAACAACGTTCAGCACAGCTTCTAAATGCGGTAATACAAGTACAATTTATCCCTTCAGCGGGGACACACGGTTATGTACACAAAAATTATGACTCCATTGGATTTATCTCCAACCTGTTCTTGTGAGTGTGAACCCGGAAGTGGTTGTTGGTGTCCCGCTACGTGAACGTGTTGTTGCAGAAAACACAGCGCCCCCCGGCGGATGAGACACCACGGTTCATCCAGGAGCTGCCAGTGATCAATACTGTGATATACATATTTATATATTTATATATTTCTGTTTGTGTGTATGTATTGTGTGCTTCTGTACTATATCATACTATATTTTGTTCATGTCATACCGTCTTACTATATGATACACTGTATTTGAATCAGAATCACATTTATTGTCCAACATACTAAGAGCAGACAGGACTATCATGTATACAAGTATGTGAAATAAGTTATTTATATAATATAAATAAATAAAAATAAAACACCTATACAGGTCTAGTGTTCTGTGTGCTGTAAAATACATTGTTACCGCAAAGAAATACATACTGCATGGATATACATGGACTTGATGATTATGTACAGTATGTGCATGTGTACATTTTTCTATTTACAGAATGTGGGATTTATATTGACAGTGACAGATGAAATATCCATATGAAAGAACTGATGCATTAAAAACTTAGAGCAGCGGATGTTTTGGTGTTATGGGCTATTGACAGTGTATGACTTGTTTAACTGTTTATCAGAGTGATGGCTCTCTGTTTCTATTATGTTGCTATATTAATACAGACAACGCCGAGTATCAATACTTAAGCACATTATACATTATTGTGGTGTACGCTGTTAACCCTAGACTTGATGACTTGGTGCTATAAACCAAATCATTTGACTTTATCAAACTTTGTCTTTAATTGTGCTTGAGTAGTTTTCTTCTTTTCTTTTATTTCTTATCTTATATTGTGTGACAAATACATGGTAAAGTGATTTTGACTGAATCCTTAGTCCTACAGATAAGTTAACAGTCATATGACACTGAGGTTCAGGAGACTCCTGACCCCTTAGGCCGCTGGGCCGCTTGGCCACGACCTGGTGATCCATAGGCAAATAACCATCTATTTTAAAAACGCACCACGTGGTCAAAAGGATGAGGATGCTCAAACATTTACCCATTTGTAATTGTTAAACATGACACTCTGAAACCATGAGCTGTTATATGCTTCAAGCCTCTACTCCTCTGGAAAGGCTTTCCACAAGGCTGGATGGAAGTGGGCAAAGCAGACAATTGCCCCTGGGTCACAGACCCTCATGGAGTCACTAGGTGTATGCTTTTTGGTCATTTGATTGATTGCAAATGTGTAAATATTCAGTCCTAAATAACAACTTGAAATAAAAAAAAAAACAAGTTAGTGTAGGCCTAACCTTGTCTTGTAGAGGAGCCTTGCATCATTAGGAGTCTACAGATGACGCTTTGAGCTAAATGCTAACATCAGCGTGCTCTCAGAGATGCTGATATGACGCTAATATGTTGATGCTTAGCAGGTATCATGTGTATCATGTTCACAAACTTAGTTCAGCATGCTAGCACGCTAACACCTGCTGATTTGCACTGACCTGAGCAACACAGCTGAAGCTGAATACTTTTAGTGTTGCAAAGATTAAACTAAAACACTCAAGTACCGGACCAATTAAAATGATGACCTGATGATGGTGCTAGATGGATAATCAATTATCAAAATGATAAAATTTAATCCCAGTGGGAAACATGAGTGCCTGCACCAAATTTCATGACAGTCCATCTAGCAGGTGTTGAGATATTTTACTGAAAATCACAAATATCAGCCTCATGGTGATGATAGAGGAAACATCAGGAGATCATCAAAATTATTAGGATTCATGATGCAGGGACCACGAATGTCTATACAAAATGTAATATAATCTATTATTATGATTCAAAAGTTGATAAGATATTTTACTTTAGAGGAAAGTGGTTCGACGGACCAACAGACAAACCAGAAACACACAGAGAAGGGAGAGACGTCTCACCAGATCTCAACATATATATCTGTCATAAGCATTTCATTTTACACAAACCACATTCTTATCAGTGAAGTATGAATATCCAAATTTATGGTAGGTTTTTTTAAAATCTGGATTGAAATGCTGAGATGTTTAAAAAAAAAAAGGATGGGAAGCTGTCATCAAAGAGAATATTCAAGTTTAACCACCAAGTCACATCATCTTCCTATTGAAGTGCTGACTTTATGTAAATAAGTGCTCAGAATATTTGTTATTCAAATGGTGTTTTCACTACATAGACCTATGGACACAAGAACATAATGCAAAATAACATTGTCAGAAACTGAACCAGTGTATTTGTATTTGTTTTGTTCCCATTCCTGCATTAATTGATAGATTTTGCAATGCACAACAACAACAATCAGGCTTCACAAAGGCTGCTGACAGTTTGACAAATTTCATACAAGCCTGCTTTATCTCCTTGTCTGTCAAGTATCAAATTAAGAAAGGCACAGGCTCCACTGTTGCTGTCACCTGCTCATTAGTGACTAGCTTTTTGTAATTCTGCAGTTTTATGTTGAAAGCAATGTCAAAAAACTGTATGAAGCCTGGGCAATTTGATGTAATTTTAATTAAGTTGTGCCTTTCTGAACTGCTGGTAGTGAAAACATCCTGAGCCCTCAACATCGCTGCTCTTCATTTCCGACAGTCTGTTTTTACGTGTGTGAAACTGCAATATACACATAAAAAATATTGTGTGGTAACCTAGAAGAAGAGGAGAAGAGAAACAGCCTGAAACACATTATCTTAACATTTTGGTATCCAAACCAGTATACTTAGTACCCATGAGGTGCAAACCATTGCTGACAGGGACACATTGGGGTGGTGGTGCAGGCTGTCAGTAGGGGCCCACAGCTTAGTATTATCACAGGGACCCGAAGTGGATTCATCTGGTCATGGCCTTGAAACTGAGGTCGGGCACAGATGTTGGGCAACAACACTGCAGTACAGTCCAACTCATCCCAAAGGTGTTGAATGGGGTTGGGGTCAGGGCTCTGTGCAGGCCAAACAAATTCTTCCACACTCACACTGGGAAAACCACTGGACTCACTCACAACAGGACAGGGGCTTTCCCAACCTGCTGCCACAGAGATGGAAGCACACTAGTGTCTAAAATATCATATATGTATGTAGTGTCCTTTAAGTCAGTGGCTCCCAACTAGTATGGCCAGGGGGTCCAGATTTCTCCTTAGTCATTAGTTCAAGGTCCACACAGTTTAATACATTCAGCTTCATAAATGCGTTTGGCCATTTTATCAAGCTAGTTTGCTGTCTCTGTCAAGTTGCCGTCAGTTAGTCATTCACTCTAAAGAAGGAAACTGCACTTAAAGTACTCAGTACCCAAAATTTTTGTGTTTTTAAGAGACTTGACACGTTTGCGAATCACTTGTGGTCCATTCAGAATGAGCCCATGACCCACTTTTGGACTGCGACCTATCAGTTGGGAACCACTGCTTTGAGTAGAATAAAGGAGCTTAACTTTAAAATGCAGCCCCATGGCAAAAGAAGACAATAGTATTTTACGATTGTGTCCACATACTTTTGGCCATTGAGCCTAGAAATATGCAGTGATGTGAAATTGTTAGATATGACACAGAGAGTTAGAGAAGTGCAGGGCTTAATCACTGGACTGCCAAGGAAATGAACAAGGCACTCCACCCTGCTCCAGCGGTCAGCATTAAGACTGTGGTCGTTGGATTTACTCAGCAGCAAACATGGTATAGTCATGTAGATGTAAAGGGCAGGGCGTTGCTGGAAGAGAGAAAACAGTCTCAATATATAGCTTCTAATGACATTATACCACTGCTTAATTACTTTGTAAGTTGGTTACAAAGTAATTAAGCAGAGACAGATGCTAATAAGATTATCCAATGGCAAATAAAACAAGATTGAATTGGATGAAAAGATAAATAAAAAAGCAAGAAACATGAAATAATGCAAGTCGACTATAAGCCAGTTCAACAACTTATATTTTTATCTGTATTTGGAAAGATTATAGGAGAATGCACAGCTTGTTAAGGGTAGTTTAGATGTCACAACAGCAAGTCACCTCTGGTCACAAATCCAGACTCAAGAGCTATCAGAGGCATGGGTGGATTATGAGACAATGGGCCTATTGGCAAAGATATGCAAAGGGCTCCAACACCTCACCTACACAGGAGCAAGTCCACACAGACTTTGCGATGCTTTTGCATCTCTTTGTAGTCACTATGCATCATTTCGTAGTTTTGTGTCTCTTTGTGGTAATCCTGTGTCTTTTTTGTTGTTTTGTGTCTTTTTGGAGTCATTTTGCATCTCTTTGTAGTTGCTTTGTGTGGTGTTTTGTAGTCATTTTAGTTTCTTAGATGTAATTTTGTGTCCTATTAAGGTAATTTTGGGTCCTTTTGGGTCGTTCTATGTCTTTTTAGTCATGTTGTGTCTCTTTGTAGTCATGTTGTGTCTCCTTGTGGCTGTTTTGTACCTCTTTGTAGTTGTTTTTTGTAGTTTTCTAGTCATTTGAGTCTCTTTGATGTAACTTTGTAGTTATTTTGTGTCTCTTTGTAATAGTGTTGCTTATTTTTGTATTTGTTTTCTGTCTCTTTGCATCTCTTTGTGGTCATTTTGAGTTTTTTTTTCCTGGTCTGCTTTGACATTTTGCAAGTGAGGCAAGGGGGGGCCCCTGACACTGTGGGTCCCCTGGCCTGTGCCCAGTCGACCCATTCAGTAATCCATCCATGGTTAGAGGAGGATTAGGTTTAAATGGATGCCACCACAGAAATAGAATAATAACATTTCTATAGATGACACAGATCACACAGAGCTGAGCTGTGTCCTTTTATACATTCATAAAATTAAGCAGCAGCTGCAGGCTCAGCATCAACAAACTGATTGCTGTTGTGGTTCTGTTTGCACAAGACGTTGGCCCCGTTAATGCAGTGAGGACTGCTAATGCATTTATGGCCCTTGACCAGTTAAGTGGAAGCCACTTTAGCTTTGACAGTAAATGACATGAAAATCTGTGGATTCTCTCACTCTCTCTTTTCTTTACCACTTCACTTATTATCACTTCTTGACAGTGGTGGTTATAGAGAAGTGTGGGCTACATTCACACATGTAACATGATGCTGAAATGAAACAAATAAGGAAACATGCACATACACACTGATACAGATGCAAGCGTGCACAACATGCACACAGTGGTAATTATATATTAGCAAGTACATTGATTTCTATTTCCCTTCCACACAGAGATTCATATCACAAGTATCTAATGTATTGCACCATACATTTGAGCTTTTGTGTGGATCTCTGTATGTTCACAGTGCACTTACACACACTTAAACACACGCACTCATCGAGACAGTAGAGAGAGTGGGGGATGCCAATGGTCTCTCAGTTAAACTAATCATGGAAATTGCATTTATTTCATTCACTCTGTCTCCCCGACCTCATCTTACTCCTCTCTGTTGTTTACCCATCTGCCTCTCTGATCTTAGTCCCTCCCCTTATCCCTCCCTCTTTTCTCCCATTTGATCCTTTTTCTTCCATCTCTCTATTTAATCATCCCTCTTGAACCACACTGAAATGTTTCAAATTCAAATTGCTTTGCCAATTTGACATGGCTACAATTGCCAGCGGCTTTTTGGCAACACATCTTATACAAGGTTTACATCACAAGTTCTGAAGCCTATAATAATTCAGACTGTTGAAGCCCATTCCACCAGTGTGAAAACAAAAAAATAACAACAAAAAAGCAGGATCCTGTCAGTCATATTAAGAAACTTTATCAAAATAATCATTTAGCATCCTAAAAACACGAGTTAGTATTTCAAAATAATGACTTTGTACCTCAAAATAAAGACATTTCTTAAAATAGTGACTTAGTATCTAAAAAATAATGAGTTAATATCTCAAATAATGACTCACTTATCTCAAAATAATGGCAAACCTTTTAAAAAAATAATGACTTATCTCAAAATATAGACTTAGAGATAGACTTAGACTCTTAAAATAATGACAAACTTTCTTGAAATAATGCATTTGTATCTCAAAATAATGACTTACAATCTCAAAATAAAAAACTTAAAAAAATAATGACTTAGTATCTCAACAATAATGTGAAACTATCTCAAAATAATGCCGTACCGTAAAACTTCAAATAGTAGCCCGGGCTGTTATTTGATTAAATCACTGAACTCAACAGGCATATATTTGAGACAGGCCTTTAATTCCTTTCACACAAAACTGTAGCTTAGCAAAGATGGGAAAATACAATCTAATATACAAATACAATCTAAAATACAAGCTAATGATGTGTGGCATGTCTATAATGACAAAACTTGTATTTATCTAGCATTTATTTTTCAAAATGTGTAGCCACACCAGGCTAGTAAAAGGGACTTTAATTGAAGTTTTACGGTAGTTTCTCAATATAATGACCTCTTTTTTTTTTTTAAAGAAAAATAATGAAAATCTTTCTCAAAATAATCAGTATCTCAATGAAATGATTTATTAACTCAAAATAATGACTGGGTATCTCAAAATTAATTAGCATCTCAAAAAAATAATTTACTATCTCAAAATGATGACTTTATTTCTCAAAATAACGACAAACTTTATCAACATATTGACTTAGTACCTCGAAATAATGAGAAATGGTGCTAACTCATTTTGATAAAGTTAGTAAGCAAGTCATTTCTTGAGACTGTTTTTCATTATTTTTAGATATTAACTCATTATTTTTGAGATACCAAATCATTATTTCAAAACAATTTCTCATTAAAATGACTAAATGGATTTTTTCTTTCAGACTGGCGGACATGGGCTTCCATATCTGACAACCCTATACAAGACAGGTGAAAACCAACATTTGGATATTTTTAGTTAATCAAAAAAACGAAGGGTCAAGTGTTGCCTTGTGGGTTCAGCATCATTCATACATCTTAAACCATTAACTCGTACAAAGTTTTAGATACAGGGTTTTCAAAGGAAAGCAACACTGCATGCACTATATTTGAACACTCCACAACCACATGGCCACAAACTAGCCCACAGGCCACTCAATGAAAGAAAACTATTTTTTGCAAACAAATACTGAAATAAATAAGTCTACAGTTTCATGTGTAGTTCCTGTGGTTTCTCCTCAGGCTGTGACCTACTGCTCTGACGTAGTTTGCTTCATCTCTTTGCCCATTTTTTCATCACATTTTCCTCCCTCCTCTCTTACTCCACCCTGTCTCTTACCTCTCCATCCTCCTGCACCATGTTTGCCTTTATTTAGCCTTCGTCATTCCTTTCCCCTTCACCCTCTGGGTCATCCTGTCTCTCTCTGTCTCTACTTGGCTCCCTCCCTCCCTGTGTCCATCCCTCTCTCCTTACGGTGGATTAGGGAATCTTACAGCCTAGTCGATGCTAATCAGGTTTATCCACATAGAGGGCGATCATTGGGCTATCAGTAATTACACACGCTGATATTAGCTTACTCACATATGTGTCCTGGCACATATTCAATCCACATCATCTCTTTGGATCAAACATATGGTTATCTCAACTGCGTGTTGGCATGCATGACAGCTTATTGTAACATGGCAGTTTGTTCTCCTTTGTTTTGCAACACAAGGATCCATCTGTTGTGAAAATAACTGCATGTTTGTTTCAAGTTAGGGCTGCAGAATATGAGACAATTGTTGCAAATGTGATTACAGAAACTGTAATTTTTCCACTGATAAATGATTTTCTTCTGTGGTTTTGCATTAGAGGTTCTCTACAAAACCATTTACACAGCTAAAATAGAATTTCCCTCTATGATTATGTCAAGATAAAAGTTTGAAAATTTAGGAAATACACATATTTGCTTCCTGGCAGAGATTTAGGTGAGAAGACTAAAGACCCTTGCTCTGCCCAAGGGCCACTTTTACAAAATCAGGGTGTCAGAAGGAAAATTTAAATATCCCAGCATCCAATGGGGTGCCAGATTTGCTACAGCCAAAAGCCAGTTAGCTTAGCTTAGCACAGAGACTGGAAACAGCTAGCCTGGCTCTCTCCAAATGTAACATAATCCACCTTCCAGCCCCTCTAAAGCACACTAATATACACCTTTTGTTTTGTTTGTTTAATCTGTTCAAAAAAACGAAAGTGTTAAGTTTTTACGAGGGTGTTGTTTGACAGACTATTTCTTGGCTCTTAGCAATTGCCAGGCAGCCATAGGAAGTTATTGTGCCTGGCCAAAAAAAAAAAAAAAAAGCACAGCACATAACAACCTGAAAACATCAATTTGTCTTTTTTGTACTTGTTTTTCAATAAATTACAAAAACAGACAGACATGACGGCGGTATGACCATCTTAAACTCATCCACCAAAATTAGCACGTATAAGTGTTTATTTTTATACACGGGAAAACCCACTCCTTTCCCATTGCCAGTGGACCAGAGCTGTGTCTGCAGCCGACAAGCAGACGTTCCTTCTGTCACGGACAGGCTGGAAAACTGGTTAGTAAACAATAGAAGCATGGAGGACAGTGAAAATGTTGCAGCAGTTACTTGTGCATTGGGGAAGGGGCTTTACGCTGACAGAAAGCAGGAAAGTATATTTCACAAAGTATCAAATTATTTCTTTAAAGGTCTAGTGTGTAGGATTTAGTGGCATCTAGTGGTGAGGTTGCATAGTGCAACTAACACACACTCCTTTGTGTGCCAAGTATGTAGGAGAACTATGATGGCTGACACAAAAATGGAGCCATGGAGTGTTTAGTTTGTCCGTTCTGGGCTACTGTAGAAACAACATGGTGGACTCTGCTCCATTTGTCGATATAAATGGCTCACTTTATGGTAAACACAACAATTTTGTATTTTTTAGGTGCTTATTCACTAAAGAAAATATATTTATTAATATTATTTTCAATTTTTGCCAATAGATCCCCCTGAATTCTGCAGTAGACCTTTATGATTTTAAATATGCATCACTGGATTCCATGAAAATAAATTACATCAATATAAATCTAAGGCCTTACCGTGTTTCTCTGAGGAAATGTTTTTTATTTATTAATTTATTTATTTTTACCCACCTCTTAGTCCGACTTGTTCAATGGGTCATAATTGATATGTGAAACACCACAATTGGACGGACAACCAACCATGGACAGACACTTAACAACCACACAGAGTGGGTCAAAAAAAAGAGAGAAAACAACCTCCACTGCCCTGACTGTATTAAAGGAGATGGAGACAAATGGACACAGATATCAGGTTCGTAATGCCCAGTCAGCAGACAGAGAACAGTGTTGGATTGCGTCTGAAAAAAAAAAAGGTTATGCTGAGCTTTTGGCCAATCACTGAAAGGGGAAACAATGAGGTATTCTTTCAACTGAAATGTGTGTGTCCAAGTGTGTGCTTTCCCTTCTGTCTCCTGTGGTTTTGTGGAAACAGGCAAAGAAGGTGTAGGTACGTGCTCGCCAGAGGGTGTGAAGGTCCATTTGTAGGTGATTGAGTTAGGGTGTGTGTGTGTGTGTGTGTGTGAGAGAGAGAGAGTGTGCGTCACTACAAAGGAGAACTGAGAGAGAGAGAGAGAGAGAGAGAGAGAGAGAGAGAGAGGAAGGTGAAAGAGAACAAGAGAATGAGAGAGAGGGAATGAGGAGAGAGAGAGAGGAATGTTTTTCATTACGTAATCTAATCTAAGTGGCTATTTTTCTTGTATAAAACCTCCGTTGCCCTCCATGAGACCGCTGTCCTCATCTGTCTAAAAGCACTGAGTGAGTCATGCTGTGGGTCCAAATTGCACACACACACACACACACACACACACACACACACACACACACACCAAGTCATAGTGAGTCAGCCAAGATCTGCTATAGACGCTCGCCTCAGTGATGAATAATGAAATAGGGAAAGGCATATAAACTGCTCAAATGACATGTGAACTCAGTGGACAGTGGACATATGGATGATCCTGATGGACACACACTCACACAGAAACAAACACAGTGACATCTTCATAGGGCATATGAGCAGCTGGACTATGAGCAGGTGAACAGGTGGATTGTACTTTGACACCTTCCCTTTGTCTGCATGCAGAATATTCAACAGAGGGTCTGTTGCTGAAGATAATCTCTCAGTGAAGCAAAAGTTCAACATTTTGGGAAATGGCCTTATTCACTTTTGGTGGTAGAGGTAGATGAGAGGATTGATATGATTCTCATTTTTTCCCGTTCATTAAGACTTCATGTGGCAGCTTCCACCAGAACATGACTAAGCAAAACAGGCATAACGTGTAACACAACACCGTCTGTGTTTAGTGTGACATATATGTATTGGGCAGCACTTTCTAAATAATAACAATGGCATTGCATGGCAACAACAATCCTTTACTGACTTTGTTTTATAGCAGTTGATCTTGTCCTAACACTAAACACTTTCCTGAGAACGCTGTGGGTCAAGACCATGGATGTGTAAAGAGAACTGGATACAGCATTGGTGACGGGGCCCTGTTCATTCCTAAGTTGCTTAGAGGCACATTAAATCAAAAAAGTCCAACTGCAGAATAAAACATTACCCGGATGATCAGCACTGCTGCTACTATGTGGCCCACAGAGCAAGCGCATCAGAGACTTCCTCCAACTGAACCACCTTCCTCTGGTGTAGCCCTCTGCTAACTTGAATGGGGATAAAATGATTCAATAGTGTGGCTCTTCTGGACCTTCCAAACATTATCAGACCAATGGATAGAATTGTGACAGTGAAATAAGTCATTGTGCAGGGGTCGTGATGCTAAACAAATCATCCACTGATCTACAGACATCTCTCTCACCATGTAAGTATATGGGAAAAAGTCTTTTGGGGGCCACAGGATCACATGACAGAGTTAAGACCACCACTTAGGCACGCGAAAATTCACTCTTTCTGGCAGCCTGGTCAAGCCTGCATTATCAGAGACAACCGCCAAATTACACACACAGGGACTCACATGCACGATGATGAGTCCTTTAGCCTGAGTTTGAAATGTATCTCAAAGCAGCACAATAAAGTAGGTCAAGTTTGGCAACAGCACTGGGACAAACGAATCTATAAACTGTATCATCATAGTCTGTCTGAGACAGAGGCAGGCCTGTAACCAGACGCTTACATGAAGATGGAGAGAAACATGACTTTAATCTTTGTAAGAAACACAGTATGAACTTGTCAGAGTTCCAATGTGACGACTGAAATTAAGATTTTTGTCCAACTGAATGCCCAGATATTTATAAGTATCAACAAACTCAAATCCTAGGAGAGGGAAGTAATTACTCCACTGTATCTTTATATAGCAAACAGTTGTTTGCTTTGATATCAATGCTCTGAATGCTTCTTTAGTGTTCATTTTCCTGAGGCTATGTCCAGTATGATAAATATTAGGGTTAACCTCTCAGACCATGTTCTTATGATCCTTTACATCATACGTGTAAGCCCATGGGTGAGAAACAACTAAACACTTTGTGGTGCAAATGTGAAAAAAAAACCCTTAAGGGATCACTGTCTGCAAAAACATCTTGGTCAAGCACATGGTTGGGCTGCGACAGCCTTCTCCTTGTCTAGGCCTCTCGGTCAAAACCCTCCTCCCCTGCCTCTAACACCCTCACTCCCCAAATGGTGCTTGTCTCAGGTTGTTCGATCATAAAACCAGTTTCAAACAACTTCCTTATCGCAGTTCATTTTACAACTTCCCAGGAAAAACAGTGCTCTGTCTCTGTAATTGACCTGGCGTAAACACAGGAGGCAACTATCTGGACTGTGCTTCCACTTGTCTTTATAATAAAGCAGGCAGTTGGTCCTCTTGGCATCGATATCAGGAAGAAAAACTGTCAAAAAGTCTGTGAGCCCTGGTCACAATGTGTGTGTGTGTGCAGATGTTAGATGTGGTGATATTCCACTGAAACCATCACTAGTCACATTTTCCAGAGAATTATACTGCAAAAACAAATTAATGAAGTAAAGATAAATCAATTAAAGTGAAATTCTGCTTCTGCTCTAGTTTGTTCAGCTTCCTTTCACCATCATGTGCTGAGAAAAACATAATCAGCCACGGGGCGATGAAGTTGGGTGTGAAAGAAGAAGGAGAAAAACCACAACGGCCCCACTGTCCTCTCACACATAATCCACTAGAGCAACAGGAAACACACGCACAGACCAAAAGATAAAAACACACAAAACACACACATAACCAAACCCATGCAAACGCTTAAATATGCAGAGCCAGCCCTGAGGCATAAAGCGAATTAAATGGTTACTCAGCCATTGGTAGGCTCTGAAAATGACTTGAAAGTGTTTCTCTGAAAAGTGTTTTCTTGTTCTGAATCAAGTATTTAAATTTTGCTACAGTGCAATAATCCATCATCTGGTCTGTGAGGCTGCTTTTTGAGATTATGACAAAGACGGAATGAGAAACCTGCCTACTAGAGATTTATAACCAAATAGGGCAAAGCAGCCACCTTGGGGACCCCAAAAGACCCCAGGTTTTTTTGGCAATTACTTTAACTAAAATTTGGTTGGTAATATGCACCAGTAAAGCACAATTAGACAATGACATGGTAGAGGCATGTTTGCCCAGAAGGCTCTCTGACAGGTTATTCGGGTGTGACCAAAGTGACCAAATAAAGAGAGTACAGGTGAGCAACAGTGAGCAGGATTTCCTGGATTTTAAGACTCTGTTTCATTTACATTCATTTACATTTCATATATTTGGGAGTTATAGCAATACATTTGTTTAGAGCTATTTAAAAACAAGGATTTGGAGGGGCTATAAAGGCAAAAACATTCGGGGAATAATGTTGGTCAAGAGTTGTCTGACTAGTTTGATCTTGATTAAAATCAGTCAGTGTTTGTGTTTTTATCTACCTATTTTTCAGTCTTTGAAAATCAAGTCTTTATTATTACCATAGACCAATGGTTTCCAACTGGTCAAGCTACGGTGTCCAGATTTCTCCTTAGTCATTAGTTCAAGGTCCACACAGTTTAATACACATACTTGTTGTTGGCCATGACATCAAGCTAGACTGCTGTCTCTGTTAAATAGTTGTCTGTTGGTCAGTCATTCACTCTACAGCAGGAAATGGCACTTTAAAATAAAAGCTCTGGGCTAAAGATTCAATGTACTTAAAAATAAAGTGTGTTTTTTACAACCTTGACATATTTGCAAGGCACTTGCAGTCCACTCAGAATGGACCTGCGACCCATTTTTGGACTGTGACCCTTCAGATGGGCCTCAAGCCTCAAGTTCAGCATTTTGACCACCGCCATCTTGGTATTTTGAAGCCAGAAGTAACTGTATTTGGATGAGACGCTGGATCTGCAGAGCAGTGAAGGGTCTGGGAGGACACTAACGGCAGACAGCCTGTCACGCAAAGCAGCCCATCCTTAATCATGCGCAACTTTAACCCTTAATAAAATGTAAACATGTGAGTTATCAAAAAATTACCCCCATACAGTTGTCATGAATGTTGAAACTATAGAGACCAAAACCTTTTTTTTTGTACCAGGCTGTAAACATGTTTGTTTCTACAGTTAAGTTGGGCAGTGTAACATCGGGGTTGATTGGGACTGACTGGCTTCTGGAGCCAGCCTCAAGTGGCCATTCAAGGAACTGCAGCTTTTGGCACTTTGGTATTGGCTTCATTTTTCAGCCTCTGAGGTTGCCACTGACACTCATAGGTGTATATTTAGAACATGAGTAAAAGCTTGAAAGTAGCAGAGGAGTTTTAATCTGACAAAATTAAAGACATTAACCCCATAAATTGATGCAGAAAAGCACAAACTGGTGCAGAAAAACCATCTGAATGGAAAAAATTAAGTGTTTGACACTCAAACTTATCTGGCAAAGCACACCCAAACCCCATTTCATATGTGCCCCCCCCCCACCCCTAATACTGAAATAAAACCTAGGCCCTTGCTGATACCACACATTTAATATAATTGTTCTTGGGGGGTAAGTCCTGTTAAGGCTTGAAAATGCTTGTTCCTGCACACCACCACATTACCAGCGTTTAATTGACTCCTTGTTGAACATAAAGTTGATTAGATCTGGGAAAAGAGAGACCACTTTATGATCATGCTGATTAGAGCTGGGAAACGTGAGACTGTGAAGCGCATCACAAACTGATTGTGAATCGGTTTCTGTGGGGAAACTCCTGCCAAGTGAGAGAGCTGTCATCATCATCCTCACAGCTGACCAAGAGGAAGAAGTGTGAGAAGAGGCTGTCACCAGAATGATACTGAGATAAACATTTACAGTCATCTTATTGAAAAGACTGCTTTGTATTTGTATATCAGCCAGCACTTCCATTATTGGACAGTTTCTTGACATTATTTTTGTCTCGCAGTGACTGTGTAAGAAAGGTGAGGCTGGCTTGGGAAGATCCGCGTGTCTTTTTTTTCCCGGTAATAACCGACTCATCACCTTGGCCGGCGTCCAGCCAATGCGGGGCAGAAAGGAGTGGCAGGGATCCAGAGCAGGGAGGAGAGGCGCTGCACTGTGTCTTTAAGCTCCAGTAAAATCCATCAGGGGGAGTCGCAGCCTGCGGGAGCATTGTGTTTGTGCGCCCAGTACAGTGCAGGGACCTGCTCTGGGTTGGTGTGGATGGGATCCGGTGTTTTTCTTTGAGCTCAGGATGGTTATACCCGCACTTGAAACGCATGGAGTAGAGTAAAAAGGCTTCAAAACCCGCCTAATCATGAGATGCCACTGGGTTGTCTTTGCCTCACATCTTATTTTGCTGCCACTAACAGGTAGGAAAACCATTGAAACGTTGCTTAAATGTTGCTTTGGTGACTCATAGCGTGTCTGTGTTCTCGACAAGGACTTTATAGTGACCTTAAATTATCTTTTTACCTCACAAAATATATTTCAATGCAATAATACTCCAGGGGACATGAGTGTTTGCCTTTTGTGATGAGTTTATAGTGATCGCATTGTACTTTGTGCGTAAATATCACAAAATATAGACTATATTTCTATATTCTTTTACTTTAATGTATTATAAACTGTCTTTTCACATCACTTTAGTGTAATTCTGTCTCCAAATTATCGCAACTAGTTTTTTATTGGCACTATTTAAGGTCTTTTCGCCACTGATTACATTAATTCAGGTGTGGACAGCCAAAAAAAAAAGGTGCATGCATCATTACGCGTGCTTAGTGCGTCTTCTCTTACGATCCCGATGCTGAAGAGCGCATACTGTCTCCACATTGATATTGGAAACGTGGTTCACACACACACACACACACACACACACACACACACACACACACACACCAACAACTGGCGTTTAACGGTGCAGTGTGATCAACCTGTCAGCTCATGTCTGCAGGTCACCTTATTTGCATACGTGTGTCGAGGTACGTGGGAGATGCCCATGGGCTGCCTCTATCGGCAGGCAACAGGTGTGTGTGTGTGTGTGTGTGTTTGGGGACGATTAATTATTTATCCCACCGAAATAAAAGGGATTAGGTTGTGCGCCTTTGCACGGCAGCAGAAGAAACAAAGAAAAACGCCAGAAACACACATCTTTCTAACACAAACACACCCAGCAGCACCTTGACATTTAACCGCTCTGACTGCTGTGATGATAGCTTTGTGTTTAGTCATGGAACAGCCTCAGGTTTAGTTGGAAACCTTTTGTTTACACAACCGCAGAGCACAAATTCTTACAGATATACCAGCCAGAAGACACATCCTGCAAAAGCACATTTATTTCTTTTTTCATTAAGAAGAGGAGCCCATTTGTATCCATGCTTGCCCTTCTTGCTTTCTTAGCCCTGAAGGCACAACAGTCACATGAAAATCCTGTTCTTGAAATGGCGCATATCATGTGAAAATCTGCAAAAAAAAAAACAAAAAAAAAAAACAGAAGGCAAAGTTGGAGGGGGTAGCTGGTGGGGGTTACACTGAGACGAAAATGTTTGTTTAGTTTACTCATCTTAAGGGAGTGGATTTAGGGGCCCTTAATGCATGATTACTCAGCGGGTAGACTGCTCATAAGTATTGATTGTTCAATTGAGCAATAGTGGTTTGATAGCACTTTGTCTTAAGGGGCTCCGTGCCAATCATAACATCCCATTTAACCATCACATTAGGCACATCTTTGGCTTTAGGAAATTGTGGTGGGAACGTTCTGGCGTTTTATAGGCTAGAAAATTAATGGATTAATCAACAAAATAATCTGAATACTAGTCAGAAATGAAAGCAATCTTTAGCTGCAGCCTTGCTACTCTGCTTTTTGCTCTTTTCATCGATTTCCATCTCTTCTTCTTCCAAGAGCTGGTGATTCATCAACGTCAGTATTACTGAAAGCAGCAGTTTATTTTCCTTTTTTTGCTGGATCTTTACCCAGCCTTCAAATGCAACATCCAGAGCCACCATACGTCAACCATACTATATATGCTCTGTTCCAGTTTGGTGCCAGCCTGTCATCTTACCCAGCGGGCCTCATATAGTCGTCCCCAAGAGGGGCAAGCTGGAGCTGCGTTGCCATGACAATGCCACGACATCTGGCGCCCCTTCCAGGTTGAGGTGGCAGAGGGAGAGGGGTCGCAGGCTGGAGGGAGAGGTGGAGGATGGGGGAGTGGTGTACGTCAAGGTGTCAGCGGCACAGGCCTACCACATGGGTCGTTACGTGTGTGTCAACAACAGCACACTAGAACACAGCTCCATCTATGTCTATGTGAAAGGTAGGTGTTTGAGGTGGTGGGAAACAGGCGTGTGATTACACATGTATGTTGTGCTAGTAACATATATCAATCTAAATCTCCCTTTCATCTCCTCAGACCCCCAGAATGCCTTCCAGCGCACCATGGTGAATGTCATCCTGGTGCGTGCAGGTGAGAACTGCACCATTCCCTGTCTTGTGACCGACCCCGAGGTCACCCTCCTGGCCTTGGAGACCTGCGATGGACAACCTTTGCCCTCTGGTATGAGTTACCGCAGCAACCTCCAGCGAGGCGTCATCATCAGCAATGTGAGAAAAGAATATGAGGGCTGTTTTGTATGTGTGGGACAGCTCGGTGGAGTCAAAGTCACCTCCAGCCAATACACTGTGGATGTACGACTTGGTAAGTTGAGAGAGATATGATGGGCAGTATACTTTGTTTCCAAAGACTATAATTCATGTTTGTAAAAGGGTTTCATACTGTGTTTAATGGTTCTCCATGATGCATAGCTTCACTAGATTTGTCATTTGGGTGATAATTAAGCTAAAAGGGTAAAATGACGGAGGAAGTAAATGCTGTATGTGCAGCTGCTGACAGGAAAGAAGTAAGGGGAGACTGCTGTCTTACAGAAAGTATTTTAGGGCAGATCTAAAAAGTCAGAATAAAGTCAACAGCTTATAAAAGGGATAAGCAAGTTATTCTTCTTGTACCCTTGTGGAATTGAGTCTAATGACTTGGACTCGAGTCAAACAAACGAGCAAATTTGATGACTTTAGACTCAACTTGAGTCTCAAAAGATTTGCAACTCAACTTAGACTTTAAGCGTAATATTACAAAATCTAATCCAAGACCAAAGTGTACCATGAATTTTAATTTATTTCTATTGAATTTATCAAATTAACTTCTCTTCATTTTGCAAATCCCCTAATGTTAGTGCTATTCATTCCCAGCAAGTAAACACTGAATCCCCCAGATCCACTTTGTTTGAACCAATCTGACAGCATCTGATCAAGTTGCAGGAGGAAGAACTAACTTTATGTTACTGAGCCACAAAAATTTGGCATACAAAAACTATGTGGTGGTCAACAAAAAAACAAAATGCAGTATGCAAAGCATGTGGGTCAAAAATTACAGACAGAGACGCAACAACTACCAGCTTTGCCTGACATTTGAAGTAGCACAAAGAGCTGTATGTCGAGGACAATATTAACAGTAAGCTAATGATTAGCTAACGTTAGCTTAACAGCCAAGTAACTTTTTCACAAACTTGTTTTAACAAATAAAAAGAAGTTCTAAAAAGCATTTATGATTTCTGTAAATTTAGTCCATTATTATTCTGTTGTTAAAATGACAGTACATTTGGTGAAGAGTGCATTATGACTTGATTATGACTCGAAACTCAAAGTTGAGGATTTGGGACTGCAAAGATTTAAGACTTGCTTGTGACTTGCAAGACAATGAGTTGGTGCCACCTCTGGTGCAAGTTAAAGCCAAAGCCAAAGCATTTGCCTTTGCTAATGCCTTGGGTAACCATAATGCAAATGTCCCAATACTTGTGTTAAAGCAAACAGTGAAGTAAACACAGTTGACACTGCCAACAACCTTACAGATGCTTGTTTAAGACAACAAAGCCAGGGCTGGGCAATGTGAAGAAAATTGATTAATAGAATATCCTCCTGTATTATCAGAAGACATATCATCATGTGAGTCAAGAAATGGAAAATAATATATTAAGTTAACCTTGTAATGGACATCGGACTTGTGATCGATAGATAAATGACATCCCTATAGGTAAACATGTTTAGTCATCATGGAATCATGTTCGGTTATTAAAGAAAGCATTGACAAAATTGAAATTGATCACCAAAGTCTGTAGGATTCATCCTCTGGGGACCAATAATGTAATGTAATTCATCCAATAGTTGTTGTGATATTTCAGTCTGGACCAAAGCTATGGCCCAACAGATCAGCAAAGCTGCTAGCATGGCTACAAATCATCGTAAGAGACCTTAATGCATCCTGGCAGAGATCAGTGTTCGTCACAACAATCCACACTGCAGATGTGTTTTGGCAAACGCGGTTTAGCTCATAGTTTTTTTATGAGCTATATTAATAGGAAATGTACAGTAAAAGCATTTTTAGGTGAATGTCAGTGGAAACTGATCATGTTTCTTTGTCCCTGCACTGCATCAGCATTTTCAGTCTGGTCTGCAGTGGAAAGAAGTCCAAACAGAGACAAGCAGGGAGGAGCCGGGGCGTAGTGTCCTTTTGACTGATGGAGAGAGGGAGTGAGAGAAGAGATGTGAGGGAGGGAGGAGCAGAGAGATTAGAGTTCCACACTGAACAAAGCTTTGTAACGGTGCATGAAGGCTGTGTTTGGGGTAAATAGAATTACCGCAGTCTTCGTCAAACAGAGGCTACTGGAGTGACGTCTGCAGGCGTTTCATATCGGAAATTAATCATCCGGTTTAAATACGCACAAATGTCTGCATATGCAAGTGTCTGCAAATACTGGACTTGTGTACATTGTCATTAGTGTGTGTTTGTCCACCAATGCATTTCCTGCCACTGAGCAAACAGGAGTCACACACCCTTAAGGGTCTTTTGTGATAGAATATAGATAGGATCACATCCGACTGGTAAATAACAACCAATAGTGAAATGAGGTAACTGATAAAATCAGTTATGACAATGTTGCTTTTCTTGATCCAGTGCCAAAGGTGCCTCCTGTGATCACACTCTCCCAGAAAGACACTGTTATCCTGAGGAAAGGCGAGCAGTTTGAGATTACCTGTAGCTCCGCCAACGTCAACCCGGACTTCAGTATCAAGTGGGATTTCCCTTCAGCAGTGGTGAGATTGATCAGAGGATTGACTGGCTTTTCCTCCGTCTCTATGTCTGGGTGTCTGACTGTCAGGATGGGAAATTTTCTGTTTCTATAAGGCTGACTGGCTTTCTTTAAAGGACATGTGTCCTTACCAATCCAGGAAACAGCAAGATCGCAAACTTAAGTCTGGAATTTGCATCGAGTACTTTGAAAAAGTTTCACTTTTGTGGCAGATTTTGGACCTTATGCACTGTGCCACAGGAAGTAGCATAAAAACAAAATTAGCAACAGATTGATGAATGTAGAACAGCTCTATATTCTTTTGTAGTGAAGAGTTTGACGGCATGTTTAGTAAGCTAACATTTGTAGAATGCCAGCTGTGTAACACATAGAGTGCATGCAGATAGGATAGGATCATACGCCTTTCAAGAAAATATTTCATGACACTGGCTGCACACTTGACAGGCAAAACCTCCTCACTTATTTGGTCTTGTTTTTGTCTTTGTGCTGCTACATGTGCATTTTCCAGAAGCCTGAATAGCAAAAAATACTCAAAATGAACCTTTCTGTGTTGAACACTAGAGGCGTCCTCTGTGTACTATACCAGGCTGATCTCATGCACAGTTTGTACGTTAATCGTAAAACTTAAATTAAAAGCCTCGTCCCAATTAAACGCCCAGTCCGTTTGACTAGCCCAGTGTGGCCACACATTTTGGAAAATAAAGGCCTGTCTCAATTAGATGCCTGGTCTGGTTGCCAAGCAAATCATATTTTTTTTTAAAGGAAGTTCTTAGGATGTATAAAACTGGGTTGTTGGCTACCTCAGATTACGTATGTGTCCATTCCTCGATTACCCTGTAAGTTATTCAAATTAATGATTCATAATTGATATGTTATCTGAAACCTACTTTTTAAACAAGTTATATTTATACTGGTTTAAATAAACACTGTGAGTGTATTTCCTGATCTTTGCTGAACAACAGTCCCAAATATATTTTTTATTTTATTTTTATTTATTTGTTTATTTGAAGGGTCAGAGCATATTAATAGACATTTCTGTAAATATGCCAGATTTAGCCAAAGGCTATTTTTCATCTGTTGTCCCTGGCCAGGTGTTACAAAGGCTTCCTGAAATAAAACAAAGTAGAACTATGTTGAGGGAACAAACATCAGTCTTATCTTAAAGCACCGATCAATAAACTACAACTAATTAAAATTGATTAGTGTGTGAACAACAAGTAATAATGACATTGCTAAAATTAACATACAATTGACAGCAAGACAACATAAGACAGCCTTACAATTAATACAGAACACAAGGGACAAAACGAACTTCACAGCAAGCAAATAAACATGCACGCAAGAAAGCAGTTAAAAACATGTATGCAAGACAATACGTAGTTAAGACATAAGCAAGCCAACCCTCCACGCAGCATGCTGGTTAGACATCACTCAGAACCAGAGTGACTAGCCCAGAGTGCATACAAAACAACACTTCTGCACGAACAAAAAAGATATTGCACATTGGACAAGCCATACATAGAACAGGACATAGGGACATATAGGCCTCTTGATTTCAGTGATTTAAGGAAATAATAGCCTGAGCTATTATTAAAGTTTTACAGTACCTACACAAAGTAATGCATATCTATGTAACCCACGTAATCATAAGCCAGTAATTCATGTAGGTCGGGGTGGTCGATGGGCCACAGAACACAGAACTTTTCCCTCAGTAGACCAGTGTTTAGAACTGTGTGAAATCAAGTGAACTTGAGTGACGTTATATTAAGGTATGCCGTCACCATGTTGTTGTTTTTCTAAACCTAACCTACACCACTTTAAATTGACTGATAACTTACGAATTTATTCTCATACTAACCGTTGTAAAATTTTGTAAAATATCATACGCATCCTTGGAAGAGAATATGTAGACTATATGGAAATTCACAAAACAAAACTGTATAGAAATGAGGCAGTAGTAATATTTTTGGGAATTTGGGGGGTTTCATGACACAAAAAGCATTTAACTTTGTACAAACGTAGGCTTATCACACATGTTGGGTTTTGTAAGACTGATTCTGATACTTCTCACACTAAATATTTTAAAAAATCACAGTTTTCAGGCAAATGATAGTATACCAGACACATCATTTTAGGAAATATACTTTTCAGAAAATATAATTGAACAGTTAATTGAATACATAATATGTGAAAAATTGAGTTTTCTTTAAATATGCATGTGTTTGGTTGGTAGCCAGAGTATTTTTGAAATCTTGGCTACAGCCCTGGATTTTTTGAGTGTTAAGTCAGCTGTTTAATATTAAAAACACAACTGTGAGGAGAGTATACGCTCACTTGAAAAACTGAAGCATGACGTGTTGAAGACAGTGGATCTGTGAGACCTGCTGATAGTACACTGCTCACCTTTCCCCCTGATGCCCTGCAGCATCCTGACGAATCCCACACGTCACACATCCTGTCCGGTTCCCGCGGTTACCAGCGTGCCACCTCACTCTTGATCACAGCTGTCAACCAATCAGACTCCGGCACTTACCGCTGCCACGCCCACAACGAGAGAGGCACCAGTGCCACAGCGCTGCAGCTGGATGTCCGAGGTGAGCGTTCAAGATGGTTAATTTGTTTTAAATGCATGTATGGGTGCCTACTGCCTACAGGCAGTCAGTACAGCCACACACACACAACAGATCTCACCAACAATGTCTGGGCTCCTCTAAAACACCACCACCACCCCTTCTTCACAGTATTCACAGGAATTTTCACTGTTGGTCAGAACAGAAAAAAATAACAACACTCAACTAACACTTCACCACTGACACCAGTGTTCACACCCAAAACTACATTTTTTCAGAACTTATGATCTCTTATTTGCATAGTATGCAAATTAGTATTTAGACGCCTCAGGGAAAAAAATCATTATTCAAAGCACCTAATTATTATGAGGATGTCTGAAATTAGTCTAGACATGAATAAGGCAAGACACAAGAAAGGTGCAGCAAAAAAGTGTTCTGTAAAAACAGCAATGATTTGCCATATTAGCCCAAAGGATTTCTTCTAGTCATGCCTGTGTGATTGTTCTATTCACACAACTGAAAACTCAGATATTTAGAGTGATTACAAACTCTCTTCAACAGCAAGGAGTGAGCACTCTGTCCACAACGTGGTGGACTGTTTTCAGAAGTGTGAAAACACATGACATGATTTTGGCTCATTTGAGTGTTAACAAATAGACTTGTTACATACTGGCGAAGATCCTGGGTGGAGAAAGCACCCTCCAGCAAGACCCTTAACACCCAACCAGAGCCTCCAGGTGGATGACAGATCGGACTGTGGTTGAACTGGGTGACTTCAAAGTGTGAATGTGTGTAATTGCGTTTACAGTGTAAAGAGGGCACACCAACAAAAAACAAAAACAAAACAAAAAGCCTGGCTCCAGGTGATACTTCCCTGAATGAATAACAGTAAAACGTGTATCTTGGGTAATAACTTGTGATTTGCAGGCTTTTTTATGTCCTGTTTTTTTTTGGATTGTTTCGGTGTGAGTTACAGAGTGTTGGAGATATCAGCCGTAGGGATGTCTGCCTTCTCTCAATATAATGGAACTAGATGGCACTTGGCTTGTGGTGCTTAAAGTGACAAAAAATACATTTGAAAAACACAACAGCAATGTCTCTTTCCAGAAATCCTGACCTGGTTACTGTAATAATCCACAGACCTTGTTGTGAGCAGTTTCATGTCGGAACTATTTTCTTTCTACCAAACTACACCTGCCATCTTTATCACTGCGCAGAAGGAAGCGTGCGTCTACTGATAGCTCACCTAGCACCACTGAGCTAGCTAACGTTGCAGCTCAGCCAAGGAAAACACAACTAATGTTTAAATCTTGTACTGTCACGAACATGAGCCTTTCGTCCATGAGTAAGTGCACAGTGATACAGTTGCCGAGTGTATTTTGTTAGAAAGGAAATAGTTCCAACATGAAACTGCTCACAACACGGCCTGTGGATTATCTTGAGTAAGCTGGTCATGATTTCCAGAAAGATACATTGCTGTTGAGTTTTTCAAATGTATTTTTTGGTGTTCTAAGCACCACAAGCTGAGTGCCATTATCCTGGAGAGAAGGCAGACATCTCTATGGCCAATATCTCCAACTCTCTGCAACTCACACTAAAACAACCTAGATTTGTAAATAGAACCACAGGTAAGAGGAAAAATATGTATTTTTGATGTTAAAGTGAACTGACCCTTTAAATGTGTATATTTCTGATGTCCTCTAGATCAGGGATTCATCACCATGTTAGGAAGCCCAGGTCCAGTCCAGGCTGATGTTAAAGAGGGGGAGAGCCTGAGCCTCAAAGTAGAATTGGATGCCTATCCTGCACCCAGGTCCCTGTCCTGGTCTTACAACGGCAAACAGCTCCTCAACACCACAGAGCATGTTATCACCATCTATCGCCGCAAATACAGGTACAGTCAGTTTACAGTATTTATTCCACTCCAAGTGCACATTCATGTACAGGCACAGCATTAGAAACATGTGTTTGTTTTATCAGGCTCCTCAGCGAGCTCAGACTAGTGAGGGTCCTCGGCTCAGAGGGTGGGATCTACAAGTTCTCAGCCCGTCATGAGGACGCGTCTGTCAATCATTCATTCCACGTGTACGTCAACAGTAAGTTGCTCCCACAGTTGTTACATTGCGCTAAAGTGCCTTAACATCTAAATGTTTTCTATTTTTAATATGTGTGTCTGTTTTCTATCAATCTGACCACTTTTTCTCTACAAGGTAAGCCGATTATCGTCGCACAGGAAGGCCCTGTTGATGGACAGGTGCGGTGCGTTGCCTCTGGTTACCCAGTCCCTAAAATAAGCTGGTACTTCTGTGAGCTGCCCCACATGAGGTAAGCCGAAAACATTTTGCTCTACTCTATTACAAGAGTGTTTATGTCACTTTATTAGGTTGTTTACATCTGAATAAAACTGATGCAGCTCCCGTATTATTATGAGCTAGATGTGAAGCTTTGACATCTTTAGTGTTTTATCTTGCTGTACCACCAGCAGCATTGTTTCCTTATTTTCTTTATTTACGGAGAAACAGTGTTTAATCACATGAGATGTAAAAAGGTGACCTAGCTACACAATAATAAAACGTAAAAGAAAACTAAAAAAACAACCACACACCACCAGCTGTAATAGTCAAAATACATTTTAAAAATTCCCATTGTTATAACTACTGGTTCTAGTATTACACTATACCGCAGCTCTGCATTTAGTTTGTCCAAGTGGTGTTATCGTACCCCAGCAGCCATTGCTCTACTGCTGTGTGTAGGTACAATCAAAGTAAAACACTGTACTCTTTCTCTGATTCATTACTTTCAGATGTATTAAAAAGTGGAAAACTAGAATGTAATTTAAGTGTTATGTAGACTGTATCACTGTTGATTGTTATAGTTTTTGTCAAGCGAAAAAGTCATAAAAAGGTCATAAAAAAGTCAGTGTGCACTTTTCCTGTGCGGCCCTCAATCATATGCTGGCTTGCAAAAATGGTACTCAGTCATCAAAACTTTGAGACTGTGAAGTGTCTAAAAATGTTCCCCACCAGACCTCCCTGGAGGGCTGGGTTACAGAAGGAGAAAGAAGAAGAAAATGGTCCTCCCCTTAATGTTAAATTGGTGATTACGGCCCTGCAATCTGGTGAATGTAGCAAAAGGAAATCAATGAGAAGAGTTGTGGAAAGTGATGATGTAATAATAAGCAGTTATTATGATAAACCACTGCATCACAAGGTTAATAAACATATATTTTGCCTGAGGTTTCATTTTCACATTCTTCCTATTTCACAGCCAGTTATGTTCAGTTTCACATCAATTTTGTAGTGTAAACAATAACACATAGAAATAAGGAATTATTTTTTTATGCATTTAAATTCACCTATCAATATGTAATTAAAAACTTGGGACTCCTTGGTTGTTGTGCTGCTCATATTAAATGCTGTAACTGAACAGCAGTGTGACTTTCAGACCATTTTACACACAATAATCTCCAACACCTTCTGTTGTTTTGTCTGGCAGTTCCTCTGAGAGCAGGAGAGGCTCATGGGAGCTGAACAAGTTGGTTTATGTCATCTCATAGTCTCATTAGCATTCAGACAATTAAGCCAGTTGGATTTTGACTGTTGGTCAATATAACAGAGGCATTTGAGGACATTTAGAGAAACTTTCTAGGCTACACAATGAATTGTTTTTTTGCTTAAATAAATAGTACAGAAACTGAGAATGGCCACAGTATAAAACTTACTCTGATGTAAAGCTAAGAGATGAAAATTTAACCTTAAACACCCTCCCAACCCTTCAACAGGTGCTCACTCCTGCCCAACGCCACCCAATGGGAGACTCCAGATGTCGCCATGGTGACAGAGTCCACCTTCGGTAGGAGTAAGGTGGTGAGCCGACTGAACGTGAGCAAGGAGCACGCACACTATCACACCCTGGAGTGTGTGGCGAGCACAGAGGGGGAAGAGGCCTACACGCTGTTCTCCATCAGTGGTATGACACACACAAGCATGTATATCACACCGGCCATTGACCCTGTGTCTGCGGAGGCCAGGTGTGTTGTTACTGGGTACAGATTGAATGAGATTAGTGTATGCTGACTATGCAGGCTGGGATTATATGGTGTAGACTCGTTAATCCTCGCCACACAAACAAACACCACTGCTGCAGCAGCTGTCTGTCTTAACATCGCAGGGGGAGGATGTGACTGTGTTTTTGAGTGTGTTGTGTTTACTTCAATGCCCCATGTAATTTCTCATTACTCTGGTGTGTACGTTTCCTCCCAGAGCGCACCGTCCCCCATAAACTCTTCACTCCTCTTCTAACTGGCATGGTGGTCACTGGTGTCTTCCTCAGTCTCGTTCTGGTGGTGCTGCTCTATAAATACATGCAGGTAAGATGGGAAATAAATCTTACATCACAATGCCATTAAAGCAATGACGAAACAGCATTTAATTTGGGAGTATGGTCATAAATCTCATAAATCTGTCCCATTCAAACCCAGTTTAAATATTGTCAGACTTCAATGTGAAATCAAGTTCATTCTCCATCATTGATATGCAGTTTGCATATCAGAAAAATAAATGGCTGCAATAGTTTCTGGCAAATGGCCCACTCTCATTTACTAATGACTCATGCTTCCATTTTGATTATGGCATGTTAAAGTTAGAAGCATCTGTCTGAGATCAGACTAGTTTTATGCTGCATTTGGTAACCATATTCAGCAGATAAGAGTGGAAGTTTGTCCTTTTAATCAATATGAATATGTCCTAATGAATTTGAAATGAATCAATCAGCCATTCAGAGTGTAGACACGCCGTACAGTAGTTAAAGGCGTTTTTGACACTCCGATCGAGCCATTACCGTGCCCCCCACAGCACACTGCTCTTATTGCACTCAGATGAGTCAGACTCCTTAAAAACGAGTCCATGAATGCACAGTGGGATCATCAGTCTCGACACCGGCTGACAACTAGAGTGCATGGAGTAATGTGAAACTGAATAGAGTCATGTTCTCTGTATAAATACCCACTTTCCTCTCCAAACTTCAACAGAAACCAAAGTTCCAAATCCAGTGGAAGGTTATTGAGAGTATCTATGGCAACAACTACATATACATCGACCCCACCCAGCTGCCGTATGACTCCAAGTGGGAGTTTCCTCGACAGAAACTTCGCTTTGGTATGACGGCTTCCATGTTTGTGTAGCTGTGTGTTTGTGAGAAGTCATATCTAAAGGCATGAAGTGTGCTGGTTACTGTGTTCTGTTTAGAGTCCTGTACTATATAGACTATCCTAGAGTATTTTTAAATGTTCTTAAATGTTCTAAATCTTAAAGGGACAGTTCACCTCCAAATCAAAAACATATTTTCCCTCTTACCTGTAGTACTGTTTATCAATCTACATTGTTTTGGTGCAAGCTGCCAAGAGATATCAGCCATGGGGATGTCTGTCTTCTTTCCGATATAATGGAACTAGATGGCACTCAGCTTGTGGTGCTCAAAGCACAAAAAAACCTTTGAAAAACTCAACAGCAATGTCTCTTTACAGAAGGCATGACCCAGTTGCTCAAGATAATCCACAGACCTTTTTGTGAGCAGTTTCATGTTGGAACTATTTCCTGTCAGCTTAACTACACCTGCCAACCATATTACCGCACAGAGGGAAGCTAGCTCATTGGTGCTAGGAAAGCTAGCAGTGGATGCACGCTTCTTTCTGCATGGTAATACATCTGGCGGGTGTAGTTTGGTAAAGAGAAAATAGTTCCTCCAACTGCTCACAGCAAGGTCTGTGGATTATCTTGAGTAAGCTGGTCATGATTTCTGGAAAGAGACATTGCTGTTGAGTGTTTTTTTTTTGGCTCTTGGAGCTACACAAGTCAAGTGCCATCTAGTTCTATTATACTGGAGAGAAGGCAGACATCTCTAATCTCTATGGCTGATATCTCCAACACTCAACACACAACTATTTTTGATTATGGGGTGAACTGTCCCTTTAAATTAATTGTACAATGCTCAAGGTTTCTGTGTGTCTGTGTGTTTCCACAGGTAAAACTCTGGGCTCTGGAGCTTTTGGAAAGGTAGTGAGGGCCACAGCATATGGACTCTGCTCTGCAGATACTGTTACAACTGTCGCTGTCAAGATGCTCAAACGTAAGCGTGTTTGCTGGTCTGTTTTTATCTCTCTCTCTCTCTCTACCCGTGGCTGTGTCCAAAACCTCTCATTCTTTATTGCCTACATCACTTTGTTTTTAACAATACACTGAACAAAAGACAAGAAATCTTCATCCCAGGTTCCCCCAGTGCTTCCTTGTTTTGTAAATGAAGCAGTACACATGTAGTTGCCATGGGGTCTTACTTAGCATTTAAGCTTTGCAAGCAGTAGAGAGTGATTTGTAAAAAAAAAAAAAGCCTTAGATTTTACCTCTGCTGCATGCACACCTCTCACAGCTGATAAAGTCTCCCAGCCTCTCTGCATTTTTTGGGGAAAAAATATAGCAACTGTTCTTATTTACAGATAATTCTCCTAAATGGACTCTAGAAGTGATCATCAATCAAAGATAATGCAGTAGAAGACAGGGCTCTTCGTAGTAAAGATAGAAATAATGGGTTAGTGCATTATTATGCAGCAATGTCTGTGGCTTTTTTTATTGGTATACCAACCATTTTAACGATAATCCATTAATTGCTAGATGGTACAGATGTGTGTTGGTCTGTTTTTATCTCTCTTCAGCGGCTGCGTGTGTATATTTTTCCAATGATTTTATATTTCATTGTGTTTTTTAGTGCTTTTATTCTTAAGGTTTGAGCCTTTAACTATTGCCTCGCCTTTCTGGCCAAGTCTGGCACATCATCAGAAATGTCACTGATATGCACTGTCCCTGTCAAATGAATAAAACGCAAATATAATACACTACATATTAAAAAGGGAGTGATTTCGGACGCAGTCTTCTTATGCTTTTTGCAGCAGCATGAGACGATGTCAGAGTTTATAAATGTCCTGATGATGTCATCCTAGCCAACGCTCATGCTACGGAGAAGGAGGCGCTGATGTCAGAGCTGAAGGTTCTCAGTTACCTTGGAAACCACGTGAACATTGTTAACCTGCTGGGGGCCTGCACTGTCGGAGGTGAGAGGAGCAGCTTCAGTTCACTCTTGGGAAATTATCATGTGAGAGGTTTGGGGCCATATGTGGTCTGGATGTTGTTGGTTGCAGACAGTATAACCCTCTTGCATTTGCAAGTTCATTATATATTTATTGACTGATTTTGTTTTATGGTAATAGATATTGTATTGAGAGCTTAATGTGCTGACTTGCTGCGATGCCCAGCCAATACTGACCTCATTACAAATCAGGTATTGGACAGTGTGAGCCGACTCCGATATGAAAACATGATGCAGTCTGACGTGTTGCAAATTTACAATGCTGTCGATCAATATTATCTACCAGCCCAGCCTTCAACATTGATTATAATGCAGCATTGAGATTGAGAGTCAACACAAGTATGCATGACTTTGTTATTAGTAAAGAAACACTTTGGCATGAAAAATCCTAATTTAAAGATATTGACACAAGTTGTTCAATATGTGACCACACAAAAATATTGATAGCAGCTTTTAAACACATGTTCAATCCTGTCTGAATGCATAACACATGTCCTGCCTCAAATCAGTCCGCCGAAACAAATTACCACAGTATCAACCTGACAACATCTTCCTTTGGCTCATTATTATCAGAGCTTTGGCTTTCTGTGTCTCTTTTCATTGTGATGTGCTGTCATATGGTTTGAAAAAGCAGTGAGTGAGGTTTCTTTTCATCTCTGCATCCTGCCAGGCCCAATTTTGGTGATCACAGAGTACTGTTGCTATGGCGACCTCCTCAACTTCCTGCGCAGAAAAAGAGAGTCCTTCTTAAACTCCCAAGTTGGTGATGGTTACTATCGCAACGTCTCGAACCCAACGGAGCCTGCAACAAGGTGTGTGCAGTGTGTGTGTTTATTCAAATTCTGATTGCATTTGCAAAACGGTTACCTTGTCAACATTTAGTGCTTATGTGTGTTTTGTGTGTGTTTGTGTGTGTGTGTGTGTGTGTGTGACCATGCAGCAGAGAGGTGACTGGGTCAGGATATATGCCCATGCGACCCTCTGAGAAGGAAAGGCCTTCCCAGTCAGGTAGAAAGTCTCTCACTCTTCATTTCCCATCATACATATCAACAACATACCGAGTGCCTCGCCTTCTGTACGAGTCTGACAGTCCAGTCTTTATCTAGATGATATAGAGGAGCTGTCTCTGGATGCCGAAGATCTCCTCAGCTTTTCCTACCAAGTGGCCAAAGGAATGGAGTACATTACATCCAAGAATGTAAGGCTTTTACAGACTGTGCGCTTATTTATAGAGTCGTTACCAAAGAGATTTAAAAGTGCTTCTGCAAGTTTGTAAATCATGCCATGGCTCGGGGCCAACATGCTGTGCATTGTTGTCAGCTAACACTGCACATACAATCAGAAATAAACATGGTAAAGCTGCCTTAACATGAGATCATGTGCTACACACACTGATCTTAAAAGCTCCAACTCAGATAGGTTAAAGTTTGAAATAAAAGCATCTTGTTTTCTGACTAAGTACTGCTTTTTGTTGCTTTTATTAAATTAGGCACTATTTACTTATCATTGTCTGGACTGTAATTGCCCAGAAACGGTACAAAAACTATTGCTTTTTTTGTATTTTAATTTGCCAAACATATGGTTTTAATGCATGTACTGTATGTATTATGCAAATTCCTGTCAATTTGCTTTTTGTGTTCATGAGGTTTGCAACAAGTTTAACATGCCCTGCCTCATTTGTACATGTGTACTGTGTGTCATTCACTGCAGAAACCGGTTACAATGTCAATACTTATCTGTGTGTGTGTGTGTGTGTGTGTGTGTTTAGTGTATCCACAGGGATCTTGCAGCCAGAAACATTCTGCTGACTCATGGCAGGGTGGCGAAGATCTGCGACTTTGGCTTGGCACGTGACATCACCACTGACGCCAGCTATGTGCTCCGGGGCAATGTGAGTCGTCTGTCATTTTCTCTCGCTGACCCTTCCTTCCTTCCTTTCCAGTAGCCTGTTCTGTCCAGCCAACACTTCAGAATCTAAAGACAAAAAGCAAATCCTCAGAATTTAGTGCCTGGTATTTAAGTAACAAATGCAGTGCCGTTCTAAACATGCCCATATGGAATGGGCCGGTTGTTGGCCTGTGGTACTGCTGCTGACAGCTTTCTTGAGAACTTAAGATGTTAAGAAATCAAAAATATTGAATTGTGTTGCTAACTGTTATAATTCATTGTACCCAGAAATAATGCAAAAAAAAGGCCCCAAAAGTACTGAAAATATGCAACTCAACAGTAAACTAATTACTTACAATGTACTTCTACTTTAGAGGAAAACAGTGTATTAGCCTACTACCATAACCTGACAGATACATGTAACTGGTTACGTTGTAGATTTTACTCACAAATTCTAACAATTAAAACATGATGTATAATTAGTCATTAAATTAAATTTAAGTACATTGTACAAATAATGCCCTGTCTTTCTCTCTTCACTCTCAAAACACTCTCAAGTCGCAACTACTCGTGGTCAGAAACACAGTGGATTAAGTGGATGTATTTATTACCAAACAGGTGTATTAGTGGGTTAATGTGACATAACCACCACAATTATAAAGTAGAGCGTGGATTAAATTAGCAGGTGTTTTTGCCAATGTAAATGTCATTAGTTTTATAAGTCAATATGGCAAAGAAAAACATGGGGCGATCTGTAGCCCACCTGGTAGAGTGTGTGCCCCATTTAGGCTGAGTCCTCAGCAGCGGCCTAGGTTTGGTTCCAATCTGAGGCCCTTTGCTGCATGTCACCCCCTCCCCCCTTTCTTCCACCTTTCCTGTTTATTTTTATCCTATTAATAATGGCAAAAATCACCCAAAAATCATCTTAACAAAACAAAACAAAAAAAAACCTAAGTTGCCGTTACTTGTGGTCAGAAACATCAGTGAAATACAGTTAATCAATTGTGCCGCATTCAACAATACAAGTCTCTGGGTCCTCAGTGATACACCCTCCAAGTGTGAAGTAGATCAGATGAACGGTTCTTGAGATATGTGACAGACAGACAGACAGACAGGCAGACAGACAGACAGACAGACAGAGATCCCTTGCTTGCAAAGATGTTAATGTAACATTTGGCACCCAAAAAACTACAGTGTATAATTAATCTATCGCAAAAATAGCTGCCATTTATTTTTCTGTCGACCCCCCTATCAGTGAATTGACTGTTTCAGCTCCAGAGGAATTTATTTAAGTAACGCTGTACATGAAACAAAGAAATAAACAGAAAACACACCTGCTCACTGTCTCAGCTTTACCCTTTAACATCCCATAATGAAGATTTGTAACATTTCAGGTAAAAGATACTGAATGTTTTTAAGAATAAAAACAAAGGAGCTCTTGTAAGCACGTCTCTCTCTTCTCCTGCAGGCTCGCCTGCCAGTCAAGTGGATGTCTCCCGAGAGCATTTTCGACTGTGTCTACACCTTTGAGAGTGACGTGTGGTCCTACGGCATCCTGCTATGGGAAATCTTCTCTCTGGGTAACATTTCCAGTTAGAGCTGTGCTGCTGCATCTGCGTCTGAGCCATTACTATAGTCCACTTATGTTGACTGGGGCCTTATTAGAGGCTCTGATGATGCTCACAAGCAGCAGCATAACCTAGAGGGATGAATCATACATAATCATACTGATTGTGATACATAATGTGGCTCCACAAAACAGCATGGTCATATGAATCTGCACAAAAATGCTACATGAATGACACAAGGTTATTCAAAGTGTGTGGATGGTGTCTGTGTTGCAGGTAACAGCCCGTATCCTGGGATGCAGGTGGGCTCAGTATTTTATAGGATGATTCAAGATGGCCACAGGATGAGCAGGCCCGAGTACGCTCCCATTGAGATGTAAGTGTGTGTCTGTACTACGTTATGACAAGTGCTTCAAAGTAATGATTATTTTTTATTATCTGCTCATTATCTTTTGAATAAATTGTTTTCGTACTCGTCGTCCTCCGCTTATCCGGGTCCGGGTCGCGGGGGCAGCAGCCTCAGCAAAGAAGCCCAGACAGTCCTCTCCCCAGCCACTTCCGTCAGCTCTTCCGCAGGAACCCCGAGGTGTTCCCAGGCCAGCCGGGTGATGTAGTCCCTCCAGCATGTTCTGGGGCGGCCCGAGGTCTCCTCCCAGGGGAGGCGTCCGGAAGGCATCCTTACCAGATGCCCGAACCACCTCAACTGGCTCCTCTTGATGTGGAGGAGCAGCGGCTCTACTCCGAGTCCCTCCCGGATGTGTGAGCTCCTCACCCTATCCCTAAGGCTGAGCCCAGCCACCCTGCGGAGGAAACTCATTTCGGCTGCTTGTGCTCGCGATCTCATTCTTTCGGTCACTACCCAGAGCTCGTGACTATAGGTGAGGGTTGGAACGTAGATCGACCGGTAAATTGAGAGCTTCGCTCTCTGGCTAAGCTCCCTCTTCACCACAACGGACTGGTTAAGCGCCTGCATCACTGCTGATGCCGCCCCAATCTGCCTGTCAATCTCCCGCTCCATCCTACCCTCACTCGTGAACAAGATCCCGAGATACTTAAACTCCTCCACCTGAGGAAGGACCTCCCCCCTGACCTGGAGTGGGCAATCCACCCTTTTCCAGCTGAGGACCATGGCCTCAGACTTGGAGGTGCTGATTCTCATCCCAGCCGCTTCACACTCGGCTGCGAACCGCCCCAGCGAGAGCTGGAGATCACTGTTCGATGGAGCTAGGAGGACCACGTCATCCGCAAAAAGCAGGGACGAGATCCTCCCATCACCGAACCTGACACCCTCCACCACTCGGCTGCGCCTAGAAATTCTGTCCATAAAAGTTATGAACAGAACCGGTGACAAAGGGCAGCCCTGGCGGAGTCCAACCCTCACCGGGAACAGGTCCGACTTACTGCCAGCCACGCGAACCAGACTCATGCTCCTTCGGTACAGGGACTGGATGGCCCTTAGCAAGGGGCCACCAACCCCATACTCCCGGAGCACCCCCCACAGGATGCCCCTGGGGACACGGTCGTAAGCCTTCTCCAAATCCACAAAACACATGTGGACTGGTTGGGCAAACTCCCATGCCCCCTCCAGCACCCTGGCAAGGGTAAAGAGCTGGTCCACGGTTCCACGTCCAGGACGAAAACCACATTGCTCCTCCTCAATCTGAGGTTCAACTATCGACCGGACCCTCTTCTCCAGCACCCTGGAGTAGACCTTACCGGGTAGGCTGAGGAGTGTGATCCCCCTGTAGTTGGAACACACCCTCTGGTCCCCTTTCTTGAAAATGGGGACCACCACCCCGGTCTGCCACTCCAGAGGCACTGCCCCCAATGTCCAAGCAATGTTGCAGAGGCGTGTCAGCCAGGACAGCCCTACAACATCCAGAGCCTTGAGATATCCAGGACGAATCTCATCCACCCCCGGGGCTCCGCTGCCTCGGAGTTGTTTCACTACCTCAGCAACTTCTGCCCCAGAAATTGGACGACCCGCCCCTGAGACCCCCGTCTCTGTTTCCTCACTGGAATACGTGTTGGTGGGATTGAGGAGCTCCTCAAAGTATTCCTTCCACCGCCCGAGAATGTCCCCAGTTGACGTCAGCAGCTCCCCGCCCCCACTGTAAACAGTGTGAGCAAGTTGCCGCCTTCCCCCCCTGAGGCGCCGGACGGTTTGCCAGAACCTCTTTGGAGCCGATCGATAGTCTTCCTCCATGGCCTCACCGAACTCCTCCCACACCCTAGTTTTTGCCACCACGACTGCCGCCGCTTGGCCCGCCGGTACCCGTCAGCTGCTTCCGGAGACCCACAGACCAACCATGCCCTGTAGGCCTCCTTCTTCAGCCTGATGGCTCCCCTCACCTCTGGTGTCCACCAGCGGGTTCGGGGATTACCGCCGCAACTGGCCCCAGCGGCCTTGTGGCCACAGCTCGCAACCGCCGCCTCGACAATGGCAGAGCGGAACAAGGCCCATTCGGAGTCAATGTCCCCCTCTGCCCTCGGGACGCGGTCGAAGCTCTCCCAGAGGTGGGAGTTGAAGATCATCTGGACAGGTTCTTCCGCCAGGCGTTCCCAGCAGACTCCCAGCACTCTTCCCCCACCATCTGATCCAACTCACCACCAGGTGGTGATCAGTTGACAGCTCTGCTCCTCTCTTCACCCGAGTGTCCAGAACATATGGCCGCAGGTCAAATGATACGACTACAAAGTCGATCATTGACCTGTGACCTAGGCTGTCCTGGTGCCACGTGCACCGATGGACATCCTTATGTTTGAACATGGTGTTAGTTATGGGCAAACTGTAACCCGCACAGAAGTCCAATAACTGAACACCACTCGGGTTCAGATCAGGCAGGCCGTTCCTCCCAATCACGCCCCTCCAGGTCCCGCTGTCATTGCCCACGTGAGCGTTGAAGTCCCCCAGCAGAACAATGGAGTCCCCAGTTGGGGCACTGTCCAGCACCCGTCCCAGGGACTCCAAAAAGGGTGGGTACTCTGAACTGTTATTCAGTGCATAAGCACAAACAGCAGTCAGGACCCGTTCCCCGACCCAAAGGCGCAGGGAAGCAACCCTTTTGTCTACCGGGGTAAACCCCAACGTACAGGCAGAGATCTGGGGGCTATCAGAAAGCCCACCCCGGCCCTCTGCGTCTCACCCGGAGCAACTCCAGCGAAGGAGAGAGTCCAACCCCTCTCAAGGACTAGGGTTCCAGAGCCGGAACTATGTGTCGAGGTGAGGCCGACTATATCTAGCCGGTAGCGGTCAACCTCTTCCACAAGCTCCGGCTCCTTCCCCGCCAGAGAGGTGACATTCCATGTCCCAAGAGCCAACTTCTGTAACCGAGGATCGGACCGCCAAGGCCCCCCGCCTTGGTCTGCTGCCCAATCCACATTGCACCGAACCCTTCTGGATCCCTCTGCGGGTGGTGGGCCTGCAGGGGGACGAGGCCATGTAGCCGGTTCGGGCTGGGCCTGGCCGGACCCCATGGGCGAAGGCCCGACCACCAGGCGCTCGCCCACGGGCCCCAACCCCAGGCCTGGCTCCAGGGCAGGGCCCCGGTAACCCTCCGGGCCGGGTACACGTGTCCTTGTTTGTATCCATCATGAAGGGTCTTTTGAACCGTTCTTCGTCTGACCCTTCGCCCAGAACCAATCTGCCATGGGAAACCCTACCAGGGGCAAAATGCCCCCGACACCACAGCTCCTAGGGTCATTAGGGCACTCAAACTCCTCCACCACGATAAGGTGATGGTTCTCGGAGGAGAATAAATTGTTTTGTCTGTCACATTTTTTTTTTCAGTTTTCCAGAGTGCAATGAGACATCATCAAATTTCTACTGCTGTTCAACAGTCCAAAATCCAAAAATATTCAGTGTACAGGGACATAAAAATCAGACAAAAGCAGCAAATTCTTACATTGGGAAAGCTGAATCCAGGGAACATTTGGTATTTTTGCTCAAAAAAATTAAATGACTAGTTAATAATTAAAGTGGTTGGCCATTAATTTTCTGGCAGTCCAACTGATCAATGAATTGACCACCTGTTTTAGCTCTAATTAAAACCTGCCCATTTTATTATGATAATAAAATACGGCATCATCTGGATAAATAAATTCACACTTCTCTGAAAATATAATCTCTGTTTTAAATTCCTGGATTATTTTTTTTTATTATCTTTCACATTGAAACTAATCTCAGTCTCACCTCTGTAGGTATGACATGATGTTGTCTTGTTGGAACCACGATCCTTTGAAACGGCCTTCCTTCAGGAAACTGGTAGAGAGGACTGAGCTGCTGCTGTCTGAAAATACCAGGAATGTGAGTATCATCTCTCCCAACATCTCAGCTATTGTCAATACCTAATAAAAGGGAAAAAAAAGAAAAGAAAAAGTACAATTGTAGAAAGTCTCATTGAATTTATGCATTATTGCAAGCAGCATCCTGTGGAACTAAAAAAAAATGAAGCCAACGTGGAAGTGCCAAAAACAGCAGTTTCTTGAATGGCCACATGAGGCTGGCTCCAAAAGTGAGTCAATCTTCATAGACCCCTATGTTTAAATGCCCACCTTTACAGCAGAAATAAACAGAAACTACAGACTGCTACAAAAAACAGTTTTGGTCTCTATATCCAATTTCCTCGTTCCTCGAACTGTATGGGTTTCATTTTTATATAACGCACCTGTTTGTGAAGGCTTAAAGTTACACATACTGTAATTCAGGGCATGGCCGCTTTGATTGACAAGTGGGTGCCGTCTGTTGGCAAGACGCTACCATGGCAACAACGTTGGTCAGTTAATATAACCGTGGTGCAACCGCAGATTCTAACTGACAGAGTATAACTGTCACTATTACAGTGTGTTTTCAGTTAATGAAAGTTAATTGTAAGGTTTTGGTTGTCTAAAAAAAAGTTTTTGTTCAGCATTTGGTTGTATTTAAAGACAAATATTCAGTATTTATGATGGGTAAATTTTGTTTTACGGTTAAAAACTTGTTTACTACTGGTGAATATTATCATTAGCATTTTCAGTAAATGTAATATAGCTGTAAATGCACTGTGCTAACCAAGCTAACAGCTAGCATTGGGGTTCGCTCCCCTTTCATCCAAATATGGTCACTTATGGCTCTAAATATCTAAGATGGCAACGGCCAAAATGCCAGACTTGAGGCTTCAAAACGAGAGCCCACAAACCAGTGGGTGACGTGACAGTGGCTACATCCATTACTTTATACAGTCTATGACTAACTGTGCATATGACATTGTGATTTGGCCTGTTACATTTCCCAGTATACTGACAGACTGTTTCTTTGTGAAAAATTACTCATATAAAAACTTCCATAAACCACAAATATGTGTTGTTCCACAGGTGTACCTGACACTGAGCAATGCTCCAAGTCATCCAGAGCAGCAGAGGGCGCCATCGCGGAGACTGAGCTCAGTCTGCAGCACGACAGCCCCCACCCAGCCTTTACTGCAAAACACGGCTGACGTCTTCCTGGACTATGTCTGACACACACACTCCCACACAAACAGACACAAACACACACACACACACACACACATGCACACTGCTATAAAACACACAACCCCCTACCTCCCTGATCATTCTTTCCTTTTACTGCACAAACTACAAGAGCCAAATACACTCTAAACTACTAACAATACATTCACTCTTACTAACTTTCAAATGCTGGCCTTTCTACACACACAGACACACACACACACACACACACACAAACAAATACTCTGTATATAAACGACCCTGCACTGGGCTCTCAGTATTGGCCTCTATCTAATCTCCCCAATGGCGTATTGATCTCTGTGGTAGGTATTTCAGGTGCATGTCTATATAAAGCAGACTCCAGCACTAACCGCCCATCAGATAGAACATCCCCCATCAGCAGCGGGAGGAGTTTGGCTCACGTTCAGCCTTAGATACATCTTAAAATGCTTTGGGGAAAACAGAGACCTTTGACTGAGGAATAGATAAGCACAGTTGGTGCTGTGATGAGTGGAATGTTTTTTGTTGTGTCAGATTTGTCTCCCATTTTCTAAGCATATTTTGCCATTTTGACACAAATAAATATGGTTTACTTACAGAGAATTTGATGAGAAGATTGATGCCAGCCTAATATTTGCACACTTGATACCTTTTGTTTGTCAGGCACTTCAACCAGCCACAATCAGTCCTCAGTCCCCAACACTTTTCGTTTTTACGCCCAAGCTGCCATGGAAGTGCTGGTAGGCAGATTATGTTACCTTAGCCAGGCTAGCTGTTTCCCTCAGTTTCCAATATTTATGCTAAGCTAAGCTAACTGGCTGCTGGCTGTGGCTTCATATTAAACAGACATGTGGTATCATTCTTCTCATCTAATTCTTGGCAAGGAAGCAAAAAGCAAATTTCCCAAAATATTTCAAGTAATTCACTGCAAGAGTCACGACAGTAAAAAAAAATATTGAGAGGTTGTCATCGAGCCTACCTTAAAACTAGTTTTTAAAAGGCTTGAAAAAAGATACTGTCCCTTAAAAGACCAGAAGCCTTTTTCATTGTAACACATGAGCCATAACAAAGTGGCACGCACCCGATAACTGTTGATGAAACATAAAGCTGAAAGTTACAGAAACACTGATTTCCACCTGTGCGTTGTAGCTTTGAATACTGTGACTTGTAAAAGACTAACTGGTGTATTATTGTACGTACTTTAGGGTTAGCTTTAGTTTAGTCTGTGGCCGGACGTTTAAAATTGATTGTGTGCTCTTTTTACTTGATTTATGTCAAACATGTATGCAATGTAAATACAATAGAGATGTGCCTTTAGATTTGTTTTTGTTAAATTACTGAATGCATTTGATTGTGACATACAGTAGTTATTGTTGAGAGGGCAGCCAGAAGAGAGCTTCTGTATGCTGGTTTTGAGACTCATGCAGTTTTGATACAGTGGGTTGACTTGTAATAATAAAGAAAGTACCTGTGATGGTAAAAAGTGCTGGAAAGTGTCCATTTAATTTATTTGTCGTTTTCTCAATTCTGTAAAACATGAGTAAGCAGCTCTGTGAGGATGTTCACTGTGGTGCTTTGAGCTAAATGCTAAAATAAGCATGCTTATATGTTCACCAAGACCCAAGCAACAGTGCTGGACTTTAAAGACAATTTTACACCATTAAATCATTTTTATCCCTATTCAAGGTAGCGAAGGGCTTAACTAGAAGTTAGCCACTCATCCACTGTAAGTGGCCTATGGGCTCTGTGATGCAGAAGATCCAGATCCAGGTAATTTTCAGCCCCCCAGGCATGCCACCCAGCCTTGCTTCCATTTTTTCTCCCAGCAGCCCAAAAAGCATTTTTCCCATAGACCACCATTATAATAGAGACATCTGTAAAACTGTTTACAGGACACTTTGAACTGCAAACAAGATCAATTACGAATCTTTTTATTACAAATTTTTGATCCATGGAGGCTTAATATTTGTAAAACTTGACCAGAGAAAAGCAATTTAAAAATCTGTGATGTCATCACAATGCAGTCTCCGAGCTGAGCAGGAAGTCACTGGCTGGGCCAGCAGGAGAAACAGGACACATATTCAGTGGGCTACATACCCCAGAATTAAACCCAGAAGCTAGAAACTGTTTTTGGTGAGTGTTTTTGAAGGGCGAACAATTCCATTGGACTGAATGGGTGCCATCTTGGGGTCCAGTATCAAGCTTTTTTAACTTCATGCAGCACTGAGCAACCTTCACAGGGCTGAACAGGGCTGTGTCCATGATGCTCACAGAGACAATGCTAACATGTCGATTTTTTAGCAGGTATAATCTTAGTCACGTTATTAACCACGTTTATTATCGTAGTTTAGCATGTTAACATTTGATAATTAGCACTTAACACTACAGCTGAGGCTGGAGGGAATGTTATTAGTTCCGCAGATATTTGGATGGTACGAATCACATCTTGACCTGTTGATGTTGCTTAATGAGGGAACACCAAAGTTATTACAATTATATTGAGGAGGATGTGCATGTCTACACAAAACTTACCAGCAAGTCATCCAATAGTTGTGGAGATGTTTCACTCAAACCACAAATGTCATCCTTATGGCAGCACTGTAGGAAAAGACAGGGGATCACCAAAGGTCATCAGTGTTATTCTTCTTCTGGGAACCATGAATGTCTGGACAAAATGTCATGACAATCCATCTAGTAGCTGTCAGGACCTTTAACTAAACAACAAGGATGTCACCTACATGATGGTGCTGGAGGAAAAGATGGTCGTCAGGGTTTTAACATCTGGGGGCCATGAATATCTGCACAATAGTTATGTGCAATCCATCAAACAGTTGTTTAAATATTACAGTCTGGACTAAAGTGGTGGACAGAGCATTCCTGGAGCTACACTGCTAGTGTGGCTACTAACAGACGAAAACAATAAAACTGCAGCAGACATTTGTCACATATAATATTTGCAACTGTTTTATTTTCAAATTGACCAAGAGGGGAGAAGGGGTTATAATAATAGCAAACATTTTGCTTCAAAATATTGATTATTATGACATTTGACTTTGGGGTAGATAAAAGGAGCACAGTTCAAGAGCAGAAGAAGGGATATACATACATACATACCATACAGGTAAGCATAGCACCATTTTACACTGAATACTGGTGTTCTTCGCTTTGTGTATGTGTACAGTTTTATACTAGAACTAGGACTCTTTAGAACCAGATTGTGTAGTGGAAAGGTGATCTGTGGATCTGTGTGGAGAGGGGGGGGGGGGGGGGGGGGCGCCTCGCTGTATTGTCTATGGTGTCCCATTTCAAATATCCTACACCTTAACTTTCATCACCTTTTAAACTCATTTTCCAACCAAAAAAATATTGTTGCAATAAAACAGAAACATAAAGTTTGCAATGGTGAAACATTCAGGAGGTTCTTTTACAATGCAAAGCCTGTAAATAAGATTGCATTTCTGATTCTATATGTTGTAGTGAGAAACACGACCCCTCATTTTCCTTCATCACAAAGCCTGTCAAAGGTTCTCCATAATCAACAGTTACAACATCCATTTGTCTCTTTATAACACCTTTACATTCTTTGGGCTGGGTATCAGTGACACAAACTATAAACATCTCAACATTACCCTTTAGAGTGATGCCTTGAACACAAACTAGTCTATAGAAGATCTATATTTGTTATGTGATGGGTGGAAGACCTGGTTCAAATAGTAAGACGCTCTCTGTAAAGCCTCTTGTTTGTGGACAAAGTGACAGAGACAGTTAATCCCCACTTAGTCGCACAAATTAGCAATCTAAATTAAAAACATACCTGGGACGGTTATCATTTGAGCCCGGTCTGATGTGTAGTTGTTGTGATAAGTGTTTGTTGAGCAGTCTGTCATTGTAAAACAATAACGCACTGCCCGTCTTCTTTATAGCCTGACAGGTGACCAATGCTCTGCATTGCCTAACATCCATTCTTTTCCAGTCACACATCTGTTTCCATATGAAAATATAATGGGTTACAGTGACGGGTAACATGCATACAAACTCTCTCATTCTCACACAAACATGTATTCAAGCTGAGCTGTCCCACACACACGGGCTTGCACAATACTGAGCCCAACCGGAGAGGAAGTTTCTTGAATATTACAATTATTTCTTTATACTGCAACGCAAGAACTGATTGGCTATCGCCAGGGGAAACCAATGCTGACCCCCAAGTGATACAAGAAGTAGGATCAATAAGAGGAGATGCTATATTCTCACACACACACACACACACACACACACACACACACACACACAGTCTTAACTACACTCTGGGACAAAACAACACATTCTAAATGCTCCTTTGCCGACCATTACACTTCCTCCAGTCCAAGGCTTTTCTGTTTTGATATGGCTTACAACTGTAGTAGAGAGGCTGAGCCCATTTCCATCACTATTTGAAATGGACTTGGGCTAAGCCCTGGTTTTAACTGCTGTTTGAGAACTGAGAGACGAGTGAACTGAACTGCATGAGGGTTTCTGAGGCCTAGGAAGAGATAGAAGGATGAAACACTGACGATACAGAAGACCACGAGACAGTCAGTAGAAATGCAGGTTCGTTGGTACAATGAAGTCCAATCTGGGTGAATAACCTAAATGATTTTTCTATATTCATGACACCATATCTTATCCTCCCCCCTTTACAAAATGAGAGCATCTTTTTAGTGTCTTTGGAGACTTCTCCTTTCATACTATTTTGATGAGGAAATAACAAGGAAGGCTCTTAAAGATGTGGGTCAAATATGATTCAGTCACCACACCCTTCACACTGACACTCTGGTCTTTGCAGCATCACTGTCTTATCCTTCCCGGTCTGGTTCCAGACTGAGGCAGAAGCGAAAAACTTTCCACATTCCTGAGAATACAAGTACCATCCAACAACTTCAAACCCTTACTAAGTCAATTATTGTAAGACACGAGGGGCAACAAGCACACAAACACACACACCAACCACGGACACTCTCATGCCCACTCATGCACACAAAGATTGTATCCCCAAAAACACACACTAGCTCACAGAATCACACCACAGATTACAAACAACTAGGTCTCGACAGTGATTTACTGTACACAACCACATCAAGTGCTAAAGTTTCAGGAGGTTGAGGATATACTGTTTGTTACTTATAGGGCTCTCTGACTGTTAAAAAATAATCCCTACTATATACACACGCATTAACTTTGTTAGGGGTAATATCTTGTTGGAAAATATATATACGCCTTTGAATAGTTTGCTTGAAATAAAAAACAAACATAACTGACTATGTTCTTGGCACTTGGAATCACTAAACCCGTTATACGTACAGTGATCATTCTGCAAAGAATTCATTTAAACTGTGATCTAGTTTCTTGCCAAACATAATTTGTACTTACAAAGTTAAAAAGAGCCGTTTTTGTCTCAGAGACACAGTGTTTAAAAACACAACTTCCACAAAAAAACCCCAAGCCCAACCTAACTGACAGTACTTTAAAGCCTTATTCTGAACTTTTTTTAGAGAAAGAGAGAGAGAAGGGGGGGAGAGAAGACTGAGAGAGCATGTCACTGCTCCATCTTTGACCAGAAAACACTTGAACAAAAGTAAAAATTCATTTTTCAAAAGCGACTAATAAAAGCTTACACAGTTATTCTTTCCATGCAATCATATAAAATACTACATTTCTGTTTCCTGTTAGGCTATACTGGATATTTACAAGTTGTTGTTTTTTTTTATCATACAGTAAATCTGTACACTGTCAGTCCACTTTGACACATCTTCAAAAAAATGTCTGTCGTCACCGTGGGGATAAGGTGTTTTTGTCGGGTTTCCACGGAGACTGGAGCTTACTCACAAGTCTGCCTCTGGTGAGGAAAAGGGGGATTTTAATCCATCCTGTTGCCATAGTGACAATCCTTGGTGAGTTCCTCGTGGACTCACGGGCTTTCCTCTTTCCTATGATTCGTTTCTTTCGGATGGAGGAAGGGAGGGCAGCAATTTTTGGGGAAAAGGAAGTTTGTGACAGCCACACGACCAAAGCAAATGTATGCAGCAATCCCTTTAGAGTTTCAGTTCCCCAGGTTTTCTAAGTTTACAAAGACTTTACTGTGGTTGGCTGCTGACGCTGTCAGTCCTGTGCGACAACGGGGCTTTCTGCTGTTTCTGGGGTTGTGGTTTCAGCTGCTGCTGGTGCCTCTGGTGATGAGATTGCTGTTGCTGCTGTTGTTGCTGCTGTTGCCGTTGCTGCTGCTGCTGTTGTTGCTGCGGTTGCTGTTGGTGCGTTGCCTGGGTGAAGGTACCCTGTTGTTGGAGTGGGAAAGCTGCCTGCAGAATCAGCTGGGTAGACTGGTTACTATGGAGAAGACGAGTGCCCTGAAGGAAAAACAGTGCAAGAACATTAAAAA